>NC_092110.1:41970443-42165443 GCF_045679555.1 Salvelinus alpinus | reverse complement strand
ACTCTGTACTTAACAAGTAGTCTGGTGTTATCTCAACTCTCTACTTAACAAGTAGTCTGGTGTTATCTCAACTCAACAAGTAGTCTGGTGTTATCTCAACTCTCTACTTAACAAGTAGTCTGGTGTTCTCTCAACTCTCTACTTAACAAGTAGTCTGGCGTTATCTCAACTCTCTACTTAACAAGTAGTCTGGTGTTCTCAACTCTCGACTTAACAAGTAGTCTGGTGTTCTCAACTCTCGACTTAACAAGTAGTCTGGTGTTATCTCAACTCTCGACTTAACAAGTAGTCTGGTGTTATCTCAACTCTGTACTTAACAAGTAGTCTGGTGTTATCTCAACTCTGTACTTAACAAGTAGTCTGGTGTTATCTCAACTCTGTACTTAACAAGTAGTCTGGTGTTATCTCAACTCTGTACTTAACAAGTAGTCTGGTGTTATCTCAACTCTGTACTTAACAAGTAGTCTGGTGTTATCTCAACTCTCTACTTAACAAGTAGTCTGGTGTTATCTCAACTCTCTACTTAACAAGTAGTCTGGTGTTATCTCAACTCTCTACTTAACAAGTAGTCTGGTGTTCTCTCAACTCTCTACTTAACAAGTAGTCTGGTGTTATCTCAACTCTCTACTTAACAAGTAGTCTGGTGTTCTCAACTCTCGACTTAACAAGTAGTCTGGTGTTCTCAACTCTCGACTTAACAAGTAGTCTGGTGTTATCTCAACTCTCGACTTAACAAGTAGTCTGGTGTTATCTCAACTCTCTACTTAACAAGTAGTCTGGTGTTATCTCAACTCTGTACTTAACAAGTAGTCTGGTGTTCTCAACTCTCTACTTAACAATTAGTCTGGTGTTCTCAACTCTCTACTTAACAAGTAGTCTGGTGTTATCTCAACTCTCTACTTAACAAGTAGTCTGGTGTTATCTCAACTCTCTACTTAACAAGTAGTCTGGTGTTATCTCAACTCTCTACTTAACAAGTAGTCTGGTGTTATCTCAACTCTCTACTTAACAAGTAGTCTGGTGTTATCTCAACTCTCTACTTAACAAGTAGTCTGGTGTTATCTCAACTCTCTACTTAACAAGACTCCGATTCGTGAGTCATTTTTTAATCCGACTTATTGCATGAATTCACTGTGATAGGCTAACTCTCCAATTTCCATCCAAAAGCCACAGCTCTTAAATGGAAAAACAACTAATATTTTGATCAACAATTATTTTTTTTTAACTAAGAAACTGAGTTGTCTAAAGAGATGCCAGACTGGTCTTTCTGAGAGAGAAAACACACAACAACAGAAATTGGCTGAAGTACACAGACCTTGTTCAAAAAGCTGGACTTGATAGTGTTACTTGATACTAACTAAGGGTGTCTGAGGCAAAAGGCTAAATCCTCTTTTCACTTATCTCTACTCTGTCTAGTTCTGGCTAGAGAAGGAGAAGAGGGTAAGCTGCCAACATCTCAGACTGGGCAGACTAATACCTTTTCGTCCCAAATGACACCCTATTCCACAATAGGGCTTTTGTATAAAATAAAGAAAATAGTGCACTATATAGTGAATATGATGCCATTTGGGACACAGACTAAAAAGGGGGTAAAGGGGAAGTGGGCGGCAGGCAGTCCTCTTTACGAGAACGGCATTGTTATTACCGGAGGGGGTTTTATTAAGGCCCCCCACTGTGTTTTCACTCACTTTTCCTGGGAAAATAAACGATACGTTATCATTCCTTCTATGTGACGAACTGCTCCGTTTAACTTTTCACTACATCTTCGTTACAATACGAGAAGTTAGCTGATTGGGAAACCTGGCTTCCAGGGCAGCACAATTCTAGTAACTTTCTACAAAATCCGAGATTAAAAGAGAAATCCAGTCTGTACGCGTCATCATTCTAATCCTTGGTCACTCTTGTCGTGTTTCGCAATGAAATGGAGTACAAGGAGCGCACTTCGAGAGTTAGGTGTTAGCCAGGTTTGGAGGCATGATACATGTTAACAGGTTGTAACACTGAGGGGCCATGTAACATGTTAATAGCATGCAACACTGAGAGCATGGTGTCTGGTTGTAGGTTGTAACACTGAGAGCATGGTGTCTGGTTGTAGGTTGTAACACTGAGAGCATGGTGTCTGGTTGTAGGTTGTAACACTGAGGGCATGGTGTCTGGTTGTAGGTTGTAACACTGAGAGCATGGTGCCTGGTTGTGGGTTGTAACACTGAGAGCATGGTGTCTGGTTGTAGGTTGTAACACTGAGGGCATGGTGCCTGGTTGTAGGTTGTAACACTGAGAGCATGGTGCCTGGTTGTGGGTTGTAACACTGAGAGCATGGTGCCTGGTTGTAAGTTGTAACACTGAGGGCATGGTGCCTGGTTGTAGGTTGTAAGACTGAGAGCATGGTGCCTGGTTGTGGGTTGTAACACTGAGAGCATGGTGCCTGGTTGTAGGTTGTAACACCGAGGGCATGGTGTCTGGTTGTAGGTTGTAACACTGAGGGCATGGTGCCTGGTTGTAGGTTGTAACACTGAGGGCATGGTGCCTGGTTGTAGGTTGTAACACTGAGGGCATGGTGCCTGGTTGTAGGTTGTAACACTGAGGGCATGGTGCCTGGTTGTAGGTTGTAACAATGAGGGAATGGTGTCTGGTTGTAGGCTGTAACACTGAGGGAATGGTGTCTGGTTGTAGGCTGTAACACTGAGGGCACGGTGCCTGGGTGTAGGTTGTAACACTGAGGGTATGGTGGCCACGGTCACTATATCCCAACTCCCCCTGAGACACCTGCAGGAAGTGGGGTCACGGTCAGGGTCACCATATCCCAACTCCCCCTGAGACACCTGCAGGAAGTGGAGTCACGGCCAGGGTCACGGCCAGGGTCACCATATCCCAACTCCCCCTGAGACACCTGCAGGGAGTGGGGTCACGGCCAGGGTCACGGCCAGGGTCACCATATCCCAACTCCCCCTGAGACACCCGCAGGGAGTGGGGTCACGACCAGGGTCACGGCCAGGGTCACCATATCCCAACTCCCCCTGAGACACCCGCAGGGAGTGGGGTCACGACCAGGGTCACCGTATCCCAACTCCCCCTGAGACACCCGCAGGGAGTGGGGTCACGACCAGGGTCACTATTGTACAGCGCCCCTGAAGCAATCAGGGTTAAGTGCCTTGCTCAAGGGCATAGTTACAGATTGTCTTTTTTTTTTTTTATTACTTTGTCGGCTCCGGCATTTGAACCCGTAACCTTTTGGTCGCCCCAAGCGTTTTCCTTCAAGTCAACATTACCAGTTTATAAATATAAATAAGAATGACCTAGCAGTTTTATGCAACAGACCCCACGACAACATCACCACCGTGTTACAAAGTGAGATTAAAATGTATCTACACAAAATATGAATGAATAAATGAAAAAAAGACTACTATATCTTGATTATTCAACCATGTGCTTTGCTTGTACTTAGCTCCATTCAATTTCTTTTTTATCCTGAAAAACTCCACAGTCCTTAAAGATTACAAGCATACTCATAACATGATGCAGCCACCACTATGCTTGAAAATATGGAGAGTGGTGTTGTATTGGATTTGCCCCAAACATAACAGTTTCTATTCAGGACAATTAATTGCTTTGCCATATTTTTTGCAGTTTTACTTTAGTGCCTTGTTTCAAACAGGATGCATGTTTCGGAATATTTGTATTCTGTACAGACTTCCTTCTTTTCATTCTGTCATTTAGGCTAGTATTGTGGGGTAACTACAATGTTGTTGATCCATCCTCAGTTTCTTCTTATCACAGCCATTAAACCCTGTAGCTGTTTTAAAGTCACTATTGGCCTCATGGTGAAATCCCTGAGCGGTTTCCTTCCTCTCCGGCAACTGAGTTAGGAAGGACGCCTGTATCTTTGTAGTGACTGGGTGCATTGATACACCATCCAAAGTGTAATTAATAACTTCACCATGCTCAAAGGGATATTCAATGTCTGGTTTTAAAAATGTACCCATCTACCAATAGGTGACCTTCTTTGCGAGGCATTTGAAAACCTCCCTGGTCTTTGTGGTTGAATCTGTGTTTGAAATTCACTGCTGGACTGAGAGACCTTACAGATTATTGTATGTGTGGTACAGAGATGAGGTAGTCATTCAGAAATCATGTTAAACACTATTATTTGTTTACTGTAAAATAGCATTGTATCTGGTCTAACACCCTTTTTTACCAAACTTTTCTAAGGGTTGGCTGATTGGTTGACTATTTGAGCCAGTAAAGGGGGCTTTACTATTCTTAGGTAGCGGAAGGGGTTTTGCCTCCCTCCAGGCCTGAGGGCACACACTTTCTAGTAGGCTTAAATTGAAGATATGGCAAATAGGAGTGGCAATATCGTCCGCTATTATCCTTAGTAATTTTCCATCCCAGTTGTCAGACCCCGATTGCTTGTCATTGTTAATTGACAACAATAATGTTTTCACCTCTTCCACACTCACTTACAATGCTTGTCTTTCATAATTTGATCTGATATACTTGGATGTGTAGTGTCAGCGTTCGTCGCTGGCATGTCATGCCTAAATCGGCTAATCTTGCCAATGAAAAAAAATCATTAAAAGTAGTTGGCATTATCAGTTGGTTTTGTAATGAACGAGCCATCTGATTCAATGAATGATGGAGCTGAGTTTGCCTTTTTCCCCCAAAATGTCATCAATCCTTCTTTATATAATTTATCTTTGCTTCATAGTGTAGTTTCTTCTTCTTTAGTTTAGTCACATGATTTCTCTGTTTGCAATACGTTTTGCCAATCGATTGTGCAGCCTGATTTATTGGCCTTTCCTTTTGCCTCATCCCTCTCAACTATATATACTTTTTTAAATTCCTCATCGATCCACGGGGATTTAACAGTTTTTGCAGTAATTTTCTTAATGAGTGCATGCCTTATTAGTAACATGGGATAGGCAATTTCATTAATGTGTCAAGTGCTGCGTCTGGTTGCTCCTCATTACACACCACAGACCAACAAATATTATTTACATCAACAACATAGGAATCACTACAAAACTTATTGTATGACCTCTTATACACTATATTAGGCCCAGCCTTTGTAACGTTGGTTTTCCTAGATATGGCTGTTATATTGTGATCATTACATCCTATGGATCTGGATACTGCTTTAAAGCACATTTCTGCTGCATTAGTAAAAATGTGATCAATACATGTTGATGATTTAATTATTGTGCTGTTTGTAACTACCCTGGTAAGTTGACTGATAACCTGAACCAGGTTACAGGCACTGGTTACAGTTTGAAGGTTTTTCTTGAGTGGGCAGCTTGATGAAAGCCAGTCAATATTTAAAATCACCCAGAAAATATACCTCTCTGTTGATATCACATAAGTTATCAAGCATTTCACACATGTTATCCAGACACTTGACATCTGTGGCTGTTTAGCACATGGCCTCACATGTGAATCCTTAAAGAGATGGGTGGGGCTAAATCTTAACAGGGTGTGAAAGCTGCTGAATGGGTGTAGACAAAGAAGAGCTCTCTTATGTACAAAAACATTCCAGAGCCATTTTGTCAAAAGAGAGGTTACAAGTTCATCAACGTTGAAAGCAGAATTACTTCAGCCAGTTGTTAAGAGAGAGAATCCTGCTAAAGCGTTCAATGCCACGATTCAGAGAGGACACAGGGCCAGATATGATTCAGAGAGGACACAGGGCCAGATATGATCAGAGAGGGCACAGGGCCAGATATGATCAGAGAGGGCACAGGGCCAGATATGATTCAGAGAGGACACAGGGCCAGATATGATTCAGAGAGGACACAGGGCCAGATATGATTCAGAGAGGACACAGGGCCAGATATGATCAGAGAGGGCACAGGGCCAGATATGAGCAGAGAGGACACAGGGCCAGATATGAGCAGAGAGGACACAGGGCCAGATATGAGCAGAGAGGGCACAGGGCCAGATATGATCAGAGAGGGCACAAGGCCAGATATGATCAGAGAGGGCACAAGGCCAGATATGATCAGAGAGGCCACAGGGCCAGATATGATCAGAGAGGCCACAGGGCCAGATATGATCAGAGAGGCCACAGGGCCATATATGATCAGAGAGGTCACAGGGCCATATATGATCAGAGAGGTCACAGGGCCATATATGATCAGAGAGGTCACAGGGCCAGATATGATCAGAGAGGACACAAGGCCAGATATGATCAGAGAGGACACAGGGCCAGATATGATCAGAGAGGACACAGGGCCAGATATGATCAGAGAGGACACAGGACCAGATATGATCAGAGAGGTCACAGGGCCAGATATGATCAGAGAGGGCACAGGGACAGATATGATCAGAGAGGGCACAGGGACAGATATGATCAGAGAGGGCACAGGGCCATATATGATCAGAGAGGACACAAGGCCAGATATGATCAGAGAGGACACAGGGCCAGATATGATCAGAGAGGACACAGGGCCAGATATGATCAGAGAGGACACAGGACCAGATATGATCAGAGAGGTCACAGGGCCAGATATGATCAGAGAGGGCAAAGGGACAGATATGATCAGAGAGGGCACAGGGACAGATATGATCAGAGAGGGCACAGGGCCATATATGATCAGAGAGGTCACAGGGCCATATATGATCAGAGGTCACAGGGCCAAATATGATCAGAGAGGCCACAGGGCCAGATATGATCAGAGAGGTCACAGGGTCAGATATGATGGGTCTTATATTAGTGTCTAGCAGAGAGTCAATCAGCTCTTTAAAATCCAGCTTCAACTGTTCAGAGCTGCCCTTCATAATGTATTAAAACCCACATGGACTACGATAGAATCGATTTCCATGTCCTGGCGTAGTACATTCGGGAGCAGCTTAGTAATGTAATTTACTCCAGCTCTGGGATAGAACGATGAAAGGGGTTGAAAACTTATTGACTCAAGACATCTCAGTTTTTCATTTTGTATTAAATTTTGTAAACATTTTGAAAAACATAATTCCACTTTGACATTATGGGGTAATTGTGTGTAGACCAGTGAAGGGGGGAAGTCAATTTAAATCGATTGTAAATTTCAGGCTGTAACACAACAAAATGTGAAAAAGGTCAAGGGTCGTGAAAACTTTCTGAAGGAACTGTACGTTTAAAATCCTTCTAGCGGTGATGATTCTACTCTAAACTTTGTTATATTTTGAAGTACAGTACACATTCTAGGTAGGGGGGGGGGGGGGCGTTTCCACATAACAATACAAGGCTCATTTGAAAAAGAAACCTGGATCTCAATATGGGTCTTCCTGTAAATAAATGGGGCCAATGTGTGACATTGGGATCAACATTTTTAAAATGGTATGTAAACAAAAATCATTACCTTGATGCTTTCTCTGTTAAATCCACCCGAGACCGTAAATCAAGCTGACAACAACAGATCCAATGTGGATCCAGCCGTAAACAGCCACCCCCCCCAGCCTGGATTCGAACCCAGGGTGTTTGTAGTGATGCCTCTAGCATTGAGATGCAGTGACATAGACTCATGCGCCCCACTCATGCACCCCAAGAAAGCAAAGGTAACTGAACTAAATGACTATCGCCCCGTAGGACTCACTTCTATCATCATGAAGTGCCTTGAGGATCAAATCACCTTACCTGACACCCTAGACCCACTTCAATTTGATTACCGCCCCAATAGATCCACAGACTATGCAATCGCCACCGCACTGCACACTGCCCTATCCCATCTGGACATGAGGAATAGCTACGTAAGAATGCTGTTTATTGACTACAGCTCAGCATTTAACACCATAGTACCCTCCAAACTCATCATTAAGCTCAGGGCCCTGGGTCTGAACCCCGCCCTGTGCAACTGGGTCCTGAACTTCCTGATGGGCCGCCCCCAGGGTGGTGAAGGTAGGAAACAACACAGGGGGGGGAGAGATACAGAGAGCTGTGGACTAAGGGGGGGGGAGATCCAGAGAGCTGTGGGCTAAGGGGGGGGGAGATCCAGAGAGCTGTGGACTAAGGGGGGGGAGAGATCCAGAGAGCTGTGGGCTAAGGGGGGAGAGATCCAGAGAGCTGTGGGCTAAGGGGGGGGGGAGATCCAGAGAGCTGTGGGCTAAGGGGGGAGGAGATCCAGAGAGCTGTGGGCTAAGGGGGGGGGAGATCCAGAGAGCTGTGGGCTAAGGGGGGGGGAGATCCAGAGAGCTGTGGACTAAGGGGGGGAGAGATACAGAGAGCTGTGGGCTAAGGGGGGAGAGATCCAGAGAGCTGTGGGCTAAGGGGGGGGGAGATCCAGAGAGCTGTGGACTAAGGGGGGGAGAGATACAGAGAGCTGTGGGCTAAGGGGGGGAGAGATCCAGAGAGCTGTGGACTAAGGGGGGGAGAGATCCAGAGAGCTGTGGACTAAGGGGGGGGGAGAGATACAGAGAGCTGTGGGCTAAGGGGGGAGAGATCCAGAGAGCTGTGGGCTAAGGGGGGGGGGGGAGATCCAGAGAGCTGTGGGCTAAGGGGGGGAGAGATCCAGAGAGCTGTGGGCTAAGGGGGGGAGAGATCCAGAGAGCTGTGGGCTAAGGGGGGAGAGATCCAGAGAGCTGTGGGCTAAGGGGGGAGAGATCCAGAGAGCTGTGGGCTAAGGGGGGGAGAGATACAGAGAGCTGTGGACTAAGGGGGGGAGAGATCCAGAGAGCTGTGGGCTAGGGGGGGGGGGGGAGATCCAGAGAGCTGTGGGCTAAGGGGGGGGGCTATCTGTCAGGGGACAGCAATAGAACTAGCGTCTGAGTCCCAAATGGCACCCTATTCTCTATACAGTGCTCTGGCCAAAAGTAGTGCACTACGTAAGGCTAAGGGGGGGAGAGATCCAGAGAGCTGTGGACTAAGGGGTGGGAGAGATCCAGAGAGCTGTGGGCTAAGGGGTGGGAGAGATCCAGAGAGCTGTGGGCTAAGGGGGGGGGAGAGATACAGAGAGCTGTGGACTAAGGGGGGGAGAGATCCAGAGAGCTGTGGGCTAGGGGGGGGGGGGGAGATCCAGAGAGCTGTGGGCTAAGGGGGGAGAGATCCAGAGAGCTGTGGGCTAAGGGGGGGGGGGCTATCTGTCAGGGGACAGCAATAGAACTAGCGTCTGAGTCCCAAATGGCACCCTATTCTCTATACAGTGCTCTGGCCAAAAGTAGTGCACTACGTAAGGCTAAGGGGGGGGAGATCCAGAGAGCTGTGGACTAAGGGGTGGGAGAGATCCAGAGAGCTGTGGGCTAAGGGGTGGGAGAGATCCAGAGAGCTGTGGGCTAAGGGGGGAGAGAGATCCAGAGAGCTGTGGGCTAAGGGGGGAGAGATCCAGAGAGCTGTGGGCTAAGGGGGGGGAGAGATCCAGAGAGCTGTGGGCTAAGGGGGGGAGAGATCCAGAGAGCTGTGGGCTAAGGGGGGGGAGAGATACAGAGAGCTGTGGACTAAGGGGGGGAGAGATACAGAGAGCTGTGGGCTAAGGGGGGGGAGATCCAGAGAGCTGTGGGCTAGGGGGGGGGGGAGATCCAGAGAGCTGTGGGCTAAGGGGGGAGAGATCCAGAGAGCTGTGGGCTAAGGGGGGGGGAGAGATCCAGAGAGCTGTGGGCAAAGGGGGGGGAGAGATCCAGAGAGCTGTGGACTAAGGGGGGAGAGATACACAGAGCTGTGGGCTAAAGGGGGGGGAGATCCAGAGAGCTGTGGGCTAAGGGGGGGAGAGATCCAGAGAGCTGTGGGCTAAGGGGGGGGGGGGAGATCCAGAGAGCTGTGGGCTAAGGGGGGGGGAGAGATCCAGAGAGCTGTGGGCTAAGGGGGGAGAGATCCAGAGAGCTGTGGACTAAGGGGGGGGGAGAGATCCAGAGAGCTGTGGACTAAGGGGGGAGAGATCCAGAGAGTTGTGGACTAAGGGGGGGGAGAGATCCAGAGAGCTGTGGACTAAGGGGGGGGGGGAGATCCAGAGAGCTGTGGGCTAAGAGGGGGAGAGATCCAGAGAGCTGTGGGCTAAGGGGGGGAGAGATCCAGAGAGCTGTGGGCTAAGGGGGGGGGGAGAGATCCAGAGAGCTGTGGGCTAAGGGGGGGGGGAGAGATCCAGAGAGCTGTGGGCTAAGGGGGGGAGAGATCCAGAGAGCTGTGGACTAAGGGGGGAGAGATCCAGAGAGCTGTGGACTAAGGGGGGGGGAGAGATACAGAGAGCTGTGGGCTAAGGGGGGGAGAGATCCAGAGAGCTGTGGACTAAGGGGGGGAGAGATCCAGAGAGCTGTGGACTAAGGGGGGGAGAGATCCAGAGAGCTGTGGACTAAGGGGGGGGGGGGGGGGAGATCCAGAGAGCTGTGGACTAAGGGGGGGGGGGGGAGATCCAGAGAGCTGTGGGCTAAGGGGGGAGAGATCCAGAGAGCTGTGGGCTAAGGGGGGAGAGATCCAGAGAGCTGTGGACTAAGGGGGGAGAGATCCAGAGAGCTGTGGGCTAAGGGGGGGGGAGAGATCCAGAGAGCTGTGGGCTAAGGGGGGGAGAGATCCAGAGAGCTGTGGACTAAGGGGGGAGAGATCCAGAGAGCTGTGGACTAAGGGGGGGGAGAGATACAGAGAGCTGTGGGCTAAGGGGGGGAGAGATCCAGAGAGCTGTGGACTAAGGGGGGAGAGATCCAGAGAGCTGTGGACTAAGGGGGGGAGAGATCCAGAGAGCTGTGGACTAAGGGGGGGGGGGGGGGGGGGGGAGATCCAGAGAGCTGTGGGCTAAGGGGGGGAGAGATCCAGAGAGCTGTGGGCTAAGGGGGGAGAGATCCAGAGAGCTGTGGACTAAGGGGGGGAGAGATCCAGAGAGCTGTGGGCTAAGGGGGGGGGGGGAGATCCAGAGAGCTGTGGGCTAAGGGGGGAGAGATCCAGAGAGCTGTGGACTAAGGGGGGGAGAGATCCAGAGAGCTGTGGGCTAAGGGGGGGGGAGATCCAGAGAGCTGTGGGCTAAGGGGGGGGGGGGAGATCCAGAGAGCTGTGGGCTAAGGGGGGAGAGATCCAGAGAGCTGTGGGCTAAGGGGGGGGAGAGATACAGAGAGCTGTGGACTAAGGGGGGGGAGAGATACAGAGAGCTGTGGGCTAAGGGGGGGAGAGATCCAGAGAGCTGTGGGCTAGGGGGGGGGGGGGGAGATCCAGAGAGCTGTGGGCTAAGGGGGGGAGAGATCCAGAGAGCTGTGGGCTAAGGGGGGGGGCTATCTGTCAGGGGACAGCAATAGAACTAGCGTCTGAGTCCCAAATGGCACCCTATTCTCTATACAGTGCTCTGGCCAAAAGTAGTGCACTACGTAATATAGGAATCAGGTTTCCATTTCAGATGCAGAAATAGCCCAGTACTAGGGAACCCTAGAGACTCGGGAGAGACCACACGGGGAGTCCAGTTACCAAACTGTCCTTTAACTGGGATTGATGTTGATTCCTAGAATAACCGATGGAGGACAGGACATAACTCCAATAAATACAACCACATTGAAAAACAGGAAGTAGGTCTAAAAGACTCCAGTAACACATAACAGGAGAACATATGATTTAAATTATTTATACTTTTACTTCACCAAGTCCGTTATGAACAAAAATTGAAGTCTTGGCTCAAAGCCTTTTGAAATACCACTGCAATAAATAAATAAAACAACTATTTTAATAACAGAGAAAAAAAAAAGATTAGACAACAGCCTAAAGTAGCAAGGTAATAAAGTAGTTGGGCTAATATAACTTCAACCAGCCAAGTCAGTTAAACAAATTCTTAACTAAATGTAGTCAATGGCGCAAAAGTCTTTTGAAGCTCAATCCCATCGTTAGGTTGAGTGTCAGCCTCTAACGGCAACAGAGGAGGTGGTTAAGCAAGCAAGTCAGCCATTGTTGAAATAGACAACCTTGGAGGATGTGTATGTTTTTACTATCCGTGTGGGGATCAGAAGTCCAGAAGACCTCACAAGGACAGTAAAAATAAGGACAATTCAGACAAGTGGGGACATTTCGCTGGTCCCCACAAGGAAAAAGGCTATTTTAGGCTAAAGGGTTAGGTTGAGGAGTTTGGGTTAGGAGTTTGGGTTAGGTTTAGGAGTTCGGGTTAGGTTTAGGGGTTCAGGCTAGGTTTAGGAGTTCGGGTTAGGAGTTTGGGTTAGGTTTAGGGGTTCAGGCTAGGTTTAGGAGTTTGGGGTCAAGGGTTAGGGAAAATAGGATTTTGAATGGTTATCAATTGTTTGGTCCCCCCAAGGATACGAAAACAAACGTGTGTGTGTGTGTGTGTGTGTGTTAGTGTGTGTTAGTGTGTGTGTGTGTGTGTGTGTGTGCTGAGCAGTGTAGAGTTTAAGACAATGTGAGCCTTTCTTGGGTAGTTTGTCTGTTGCGCCTTGCTGTAGTTCCTGAGGCTGTGTTGAAGAGAAAGACATTGTTTGCGTACCCAATGGCACCCCATTCCCGATATAGTGCACTACTTTTGACCATGGGTGATAGTGATATTTTGGGACGATAATATAGCGATCCAAGTATAGATTTGTAAAACAAAACAACAAATATATATATTATTGGTAGATAGTACTAGTTAGCTGCACCTTGTGCCAAAACTCTGGTATTTTTAATCCTATAGCTTATTCTCCATCTTCTTTTTAAATACTGAGACATTTGGAACATTCAAATGGGGCCCTGGGCAAAATAGTGCACTGCATAGGTGATGAGGTTCGATTTGGAACACAGCTTAATGTTAGTGTTGAGAAAGACATCTATTCAGCTGCCTGCCTGTCTGCATCATCCTCAGTCCTGTCACTGTCATCTCTCACACATACACACACACACACACACACACACACAGAGAGGAACAATGGGCTTAGTTCTTATATCTAACTGTTTTATGTTCTTAAAACCGGTCTCCCGACACGGTTGCATGCCGATCACAAACCTACGACACCATTTATCCTCGTTGTGAAACAAGCTGATTCGGGTTGCAAAATTCTGGTAATTCTCAAAATGTCCAAGTGTTCCAGAAGATTCCTGGAATTAGTAGGGTATAAACAGGCCATCTGGGAATCCTTCAACCAGGATTTCCAGAACTTTGGTTAGAAAGTTACCGGTTATTTTGTCGCGTGTGCAAGGGGTGTGTGATTTATTTCAGAATGCATTGAATTAAAAAATAACCCAACCAAAGCCGGGTGGGCTGTCCGCTTAGTCGCCTCGCACAATTAGAACGGGTCTCTATTTTAGAGGGTTTTTTTATCGCTGAAGCTGTAGTCACACAAAACAATACAAATTGTTGTTGTTATTCACAGCAAAGATGATTGGAGATATGGACTATCCTACTAGCATACAGTCACTGTTCTGCCGGTCCTGTCCGCTCCGCTCGCTCTGCTCCGCTCGCTTCTGGTGAGTTTTGGCTTAAAGGGGATTCTTGGTGCTGCCGGTACAGTACCGGTTTGTATAACCTGCCGGTACAGTACCGGTTTGTATAACCTGCCGTTACAGTACCAGTTTGTATAACCTGCCATTACAGTACCGGTTTGTATAACCTACCAGTTTGTATAACCTACCAGTTTGTATAACCTGCCATTACAGTACCGGTTTGTATAACCTGCCATTACAGTACCGGTTTGTATAACCTGCCATTACAGTACCGGTTTGTATAACCTGCCATTACAGTACCAGTTTGTATAACCTGCCATTACAGCACCAGTTTGTATAACCTGCCATTACAGTACCAGTTTGTATAACCTGCCATTACAGTACCAGTTTGTATAACCTGCCGTTACAGCACCAGTTTGTATAACCTGCCGTTACAGTACCAGTTTGTATAACCTGCCATTACAGTACCAGTTTGTATAACCTGCCGTTACAGTACCAGTTTGTATAACCTGCCATTACAGTACCAGTTTGTATAACCTGCCATTACAGTACCAGTTTGTATAACCTGCCGTTACAGCACCAGTTTGTATAACCTGCCATTACAGTACCAGTTTGTATAACCTGCCATTACAGTACCAGTTTGTATAACCTGCCGTTACAGTACCAGTTTGTATAACCTGCCGTTACAGTACCAGTTTGTATAACCTGCCATTACAGTACCAGTTTGTATAACCTGCCATTACAGTACCAGTTTGTATAACCTGCCATTACAGTACCAGTTTGTATAACCTGCCATTACAGCACCAGTTTGTATAACCTGCCGTTACAGTACCAGTTTGTATAACCTGCCGTTACAGTACCAGTTTGTATAACCTGCCGTTACAGTACCAGTTTGTATAACCTGCCGTTACAGTACCAGTTTGTATAACCTGCCGTTACAGTACCAGTTTGTATAACCTGCCGTTACAGTACCAGTTTGTATAACCTGCCGTTACAGTACCAGTTTGTATAACCTGCCGTTACAGTACCAGTTTGTATAACCTGCCGTTACAGTACCAGTTTGTATAACCTGCCATTACAGTACCAGTTTGTATAACCTGCCATTACAGCACCAGTTTGTATAACCTGCCATTACAGCACCAGTTTGTATAACCTGCCGTTACAGTACCAGTTTGTATAACCTGCCATTACAGTACCAGTTTGTATAACCTGCCGTTACAGTACCAGTTTGTATAACCTGCCGTTACAGTACCGGTTTGTATAACCTGCCATTACAGTACCAGTTTGTATAACCTGCCATTACAGCACCAGTTTGTATAACCTGCCATTACAGTACCAGTTTGTATAACCTGCCATTACAGTACCAGTTTGTATAACCTGCCGTTACAGCACCAGTTTGTATAACCTGCCGTTACAGCACCAGTTTGTATAACCTGCCGTTACAGTACCAGTTTGTATAACCTGCCATTACAGTACCAGTTTGTATAACCTGCCGTTACAGTACCAGTTTGTATAACCTGCCGTTACAGTACCAGTTTGTATAACCTGCCATTACAGTACCAGTTTGTATAACCTGCCATTACAGTACCAGTTTGTATAACCTGCCATTACAGTACCAGTTTGTATAACCTGCCATTACAGTACCAGTTTGTATAACCTGCCATTACAGTACCAGTTTGTATAACCTGCCATTACAGTACCAGTTTGTATAACCTGCCATTACAGTACCAGTTTGTATAACCTGCCGTTACAGTACCAGTTTGTATAACCTGCCATTACAGTACCAGTTTGTATAACCTGCCGTTACAGTACCGGTTTGTATAACCTGCCGTTACAGTACCGGTTTGTATAACCTGCCATTACAGTACCAGTTTGTATAACCTGCCATTACAGTACCAGTTTGTATAACCTGCCATTACAGTACCAGTTTGTATAACCTGCCATTACAGTACCAGTTTGTATAACCTGCCATTACAGTACCAGTTTGTATAACCTGCCATTACAGTACCAGTTTGTATAACCTGCCATTACAGTACCAGTTTGTATAACCTGCCATTACAGTACCAGTTTGTATAACCTGCCATTACAGTACCAGTTTGTATAACCTGCCGTTACAGTACCAGTTTGTATAACCTGCCATTACAGTACCAGTTTGTATAACCTGCCATTACAGCACCAGTTTGTATAACCTGCCATTACAGCACCAGTTTGTATAACCTGCCATTACAGTACCAGTTTGTATAACCTGCCATTACAGTACCAGTTTGTATAACCTGCCATTACAGTACCAGTTTGTATAACCTGCCATTACAGTACCAGTTTGTATAACCTGCCGTTACAGTACCGGTTTGTATAACCTGCCGTTACAGTACCAGTTTGTATAACCTGCCATTACAGTACCAGTTTGTATAACCTGCCATTACAGTACCAGTTTGTATAACCTGCCATTACAGTACCAGTTTGTATAACCTGCCATTACAGTACCAGTTTGTATAACCTGCCATTACAGTACCAGTTTGTATAACCTGCCATTACAGTACCAGTTTGTATAACCTGCCATTACAGTACCAGTTTGTATAACCTGCCATTACAGTACCAGTTTGTATAACCTGCCATTACAGTACCAGTTTGTATAACCTGCCATTACAGTACCAGTTTGTATAACCTGCCATTACAGTACCAGTTTGTATAACCTGCCGTTACAGTACCAGTTTGTATAACCTGCCATTACAGTACCAGTTTGTATAACCTGCCATTACAGTACCAGTTTGTATAACCTGCCATTACAGCACCAGTTTGTATAACCTGCCATTACAGTACCAGTTTGTATAACCTGCCATTACAGTACCAGTTTGTATAACCTGCCATTACAGTACCAGTTTGTATAACCTGCCATTACAGTACCAGTTTGTATAACCTGCCGTTACAGTACCAGTTTGTATAACCTGCCATTACAGTACCAGTTTGTATAACCTGCCGTTACAGTACCAGTTTGTATAACCTGCCATTACAGTACCAGTTTGTATAACCTGCCATTACAGTACCAGTTTGTATAACCTGCCATTACAGTACCAGTTTGTATAACCTGCCATTACAGCACCAGTTTGTATAACCTGCCATTACAGTACCAGTTTGTATAACCTGCCATTACAGTACCAGTTTGTATAACCTGCCATTACAGTACCAGTTTGTATAACCTGCCATTACAGTACCAGTTTGTATAACCTGCCATTACAGTACCAGTTTGTATAACCTGCCATTACAGTACCAGTTTGTATAACCTGCCGGTACAGCACCAGTTTGTATAACCTGCCATTACAGTACCAGTTTGTATAACCTGCCGGTACAGTACCAGTTTGTATAACCTGCCATTACAGCACCAGTTTGTATAACCTGCCATTACAGTACCAGTTTGTATAACCTGCCATTACAGTACCAGTTTGTATAACCTGCCATTACAGCACCAGTTTGTATAACCTGCCATTACAGTACCAGTTTGTATAACCTGCCATTACAGTACCAGTTTGTATAACCTGCCATTACAGTACCAGTTTGTATAACCTGCCATTACAGTACCAGTTTGTATAACCTGCCATTACAGTACCAGTTTGTATAACCTGCCATTACAGTACCAGTTTGTATAACCTGCCATTACAGTACCAGTTTGTATAACCTGCCATTACAGTACCAGTTTGTATAACCTGCCATTACAGTACCAGTTTGTATAACCTGCCATTACAGTACCAGTTTGTATAACCTGCCGTTACAGTACCAGTTTGTATAACCTGCCATTACAGTACCAGTTTGTATAACCTGCCATTACAGTACCAGTTTGTATAACCTGCCATTACAGTACCAGTTTGTATAACCTGCCGTTACAGTACCAGTTTGTATAACCTGCCATTACAGCACCAGTTTGTATAACCTGCCGTTACAGTACCGGTTTGTATAACCTGCCGTTACAGTACCAGTTTGTTTAACCTTAACATCCACACGTGACTATTGCTGTCATATATTAACGGTTGGGTGACTTTCATTAAGAAACAATTTGATACATGCCTTTCGATTGCATTAGCCTACATTAGTCAAAAATGGTCATAATTCAGTGCTATCAATTCCCACAGAGTATTTTATCCTGACATGATTATAGATAAACATGTCTAGTTAGTTACCTTTGAAGCCAGAGCCGACGTTAGCCATTTGATCCCTGATTCATTGAATGAGGGAATTATTTTATAAAGAGAAAGTATTTGGATTGTAATTGTAAAGTTGCAATATTTTATATAGGCTACTAAGGTCAGCCAATCATCCTCCAGGAGAGCCTTAAAAAGGGGCAGAGTTGTATTTTTGAGACAGGCCTGACTTGGAAAAGAAACCAATAGACAGAGTGCAGACTCCATTTTTGTCAGAATTTCTATGGTAATAATGATAACGATGCATTATAATATGTTATTAAAGTGACTTGAGCTTTCGGGCAACAATAAACAAAACAAAAAAAATCTGTCCTACTTGACTAAAAAAAGTGAACGTCAAGCCCTGTCATCACATCCAATATCATTTCAGGTTTCATGTTTTCCCTCTCAGCAAGGCTTATAAGTAAAATACACAATTAAATATTCTCTGTGCCAAACACAAATGTGATCCTCTTATTAAATGAATAATACCTGGGTTGACCCATTTCCCTGGTATGCCTCCCCCCCCCCCCACACACACTCCCCCAGAGTAGGTGACTACTAATCTACACTAAGCCGGAGACCATGGAACCCTCAGAGTGGTCAGAATGCTGGTCAGAATGCTCAGAGCTGGGACCCTCAGAATGTTTAGAATACTGGTCAGAATGCTCAGAGCTGGGACCTTCAGAATGTTTAGAATACTGGTCAGAATGCTCAGAGCTGGGACACTCAGAATGTTTAGAATACTGTTCAGAATGCTCAGAGCTGGGACCCTCAGAATGTTTAGAATACTGGTCAGAATGCTCAGAGCTGGGACCCTCAGAATGTTTAGAATGCTCAGAGCTGGGACCCTCAGATTGTTTAGAATTCTGTTCAGAATGCTCAGAGCTGGGACCCTCAGAATGTTTAGAATGCTCAGAGCTGGGACCCTCAGAATGTTTAGAATGCTCAGAGCTGGGACCCTCAGAATGTTTAGAATGTTGGTCAGAATGCTCAGAGCTGGGACCCTCAGAATGTTAGAATGCTCAGAGCTGGGACCCTCAGAATGTTCAGAATGCTCAGAGCTGGGACCCTCAGAATGTTCAGAATGCTCAGAGCTGGGACCCTCAGAATGTTTAGAATGCACAGAGCTGGGACCTTCAGAATGTTTAGAATGCTCAGAGCTGGGACCCTCAGAATGTTTGGAATGCTCAGAGCTGGGACCATCAGAATGTTTAGAATGCTCAGAGCTGGGACCTTCAGAATGTTTAGAATGCTCAGAGCTGGGACCCTCAGAATGTTTAGAATGCTCAGAGCTGGGACCCTCAGAATGTTTAGAATGCTGGTCAGAATGCTCAGAGCTGGGACCCTCAGAATGTTTAGAACGCTCAGAGCTGGGACCCTCAGAATGTTCAGAATGCTCAGAGCTGGGACCCTCAGAATGTTCGGAATGCTCAGAGCTGGGACCCTCAGAATGTTTAGAATGCACAGAGCTGGGACCTTCAGAATGTTTAGAATGCTCAGAGCTGGGACCCTCAGAATGTTTGGAATGCTCAGAGCTGGGACCTTCAGAATGTTTAGAATGCTCAGAGCTGGGACCTTCAGAATGTTTAGAATGCTCAGAGCTGGGACCCTCAGAATGTTTAGAATGCTCAGAGCTGGGACCCTCAGAATGTTTAGAATGCTCAGAGCTGGGACCCTCAGAATGTTTAGAATGCTCAGAGCTGGGACCTTCAGAATGTTTAGAATGCTCAGAGCTGGGACCCTCAGAATGTTTGGAATGCTCAGAGCTGGGACCCTCAGAATGTTTAGAATGCTCAGAGCTGGGACCCTCAGAATGCTTAGAATGCTCAGAGCTGGGACCCTCAGAATGCTTAGAATGCTCAGAGCTGGGACCCTCAGAATGTTTAGAATGCTCAGAGCTGGGACCCTCAGAATGTTTAGAATGCTCAGAGCTGGGACCCTCAGAATGTTTAGAATGCTGGTCAGAATGCTCAGAGCTGGGACCCTCAGAATGTTTAGAATGCTGGTCAGAATGCTCAGAGCTGGGACCCTCAGAATGTTTAGAATGCTGGTCAGAATGCTCAGAGCTGGGACCCTCAGAATGTTTAGAATGCTGGTCAGAATGCTCAGAGCTGGGACCCTCAGAATGTTTAGAATGCTCAGAGCTGGGACCCTTAGAATGTTTAGAATGCTGGTCAGAATGCTCAGAGCTGGGACCCTCAGAATGTTTAGAATGCTGGTCAGAATGCTCAGAGCTGGGACCCTCAGAATGTTTAGAATGCTCAGAGCTGGGACCCTCAGAATGTTTAGAATGCTCAGAGCTGGGACCCTCAGAATGTTTAGAAGTGTCCGACAGAAACACAGCCTGGCTCTCATAGAGTGATTATTTGGAGAACATTGTGAGTCTTCAGGTTTTGGTCAACAGACTATCTGTTCACCGCCTTAGCTCAACTTGAAGGCACACTTACACACACACTTACACACACACACAGTACGAACATGAATTATGCAGACACACACACACCCTTCAGGTATGTATAGACACACACCCATATTACGCACTCAAAAGGCCAGCTTATATTTCCCCCCAGCTGCACAGCAACATCTCTCTGAATGTTCTGTTCTCTCTGTCTGTGTGTGTGTGTGTGTGTGTGTGTGTGTGTGTGTGTGTGTGTGTGTGTGTGTGTGTGTGTGTGTGTGTGTGTGTGTGTGTGTCCCTACTCCATCACCAAACAGATGCAAGGACACAAACACAATGGTACTGCTGCAGAGCTGTGAGCAGGCTGGCTGGGGCCATGCATTCCAAAGGGAACCCTATTCCCTATGTAGTGCACTACTTTTGACCAGGGCCCATGGGGACTAGGGTGGTATTTGGGAGGCAGTATAGGAGAGCACTCCCTGCAGACCATCCTGAGGTTAGATTTCAACTCCTGAATTTGCTGCCGTCAATAAGAGAGACACTGTGTACTGTGACTGTCCGTCTGCACTGTCCGTCTGCACTGTCCGTCCGACTGTTCGTCTGTCTGCACTGTCCGTCTGACTGTTCGTCTGTCTGCACTGTCCGTCCGACTGTCCGTCTGTCTGCACTGTCCGTCCGACTGTCCGTCCGACTGTCCGTCCGCACTAACTGGCCTACTAACATATTACACTACCACCCACTTCCTGTCTATATCTTCACAGAGACACTAAAACACACGGAGGAAAATAGAGCAGAACTATAACAAGTGATTCAACAAACATATTCCATTTCCTGGATCAGCCATTAATTTGATGAGTCAGATGGAGTGGATCTTTATTGTGTAAATCCTGCCATGAAATCCGGGAGGTGGAGGTGATGAGAACACATTAACGGAATTGTTACGGAAGTCTCGTCTTGCTTTTATATCGAAGAGGATATCAACACTCAGTAATGTCCATATGGAGTGTTCAACAGAACAGAGAGCATCCTGGGATAACATAATATTCCTCTTGATTATATGTTAGTGAGTGTTTAGCTTGCAGGCCACCTCTGGTCAGATGCCCGGTACAGGAGGGGAGTTGATTATATGTTAGTGAGTGTTTAGCTTGCAGGCCACCTCTGGTCAGATGCCCAGGTACAGGAGAGGGGAGTTGATTATATGTTAGTGAGTGTTTAGCTTGCAGGCCACCTCTGGTCAGATGCCCGGTACAGGAGAGGGGAGTTGATTATATGTTAGTGAGTGTTTAGCTTGCAGGCCACCTCTGGTCAGATGCCCGGGTACAGGAGAGGGGAGTTGATTATATGTTAGTGAGTGTTTAGCTTGCAGGCCACCTCTGGTCAGATGCCCGGGTACAGGAGAGGGGAGTTGATTATATGTTAGTGAGTGTTTAGCTTGCAGGCCACCTCTGGTCAGATGCCCGGTACAGGAGAGGGGAGTTGATTATACGTTAGTGAGTGTTTAGCTTGCAGGCCACCTCTGATCACATGCCCGGTACAGGAGAGGGGAGTTAATTATACGTTAGTGAGTGTTTAGCTTGCAGGCCACCTCTGATCACATGCCCGGTACAGGAGAGGGGAGTTAATTATACGTTAGTGAGTGTTTAGCTTGCAGGCCACCTCTGATCACATGCCCGGGTACAGGAGAGGGGAGTTAATTATACGTTAGTGAGTGTTTAGCTTGCAGGCCACCTCTGATCACATGCCCGGGTACAGGAGAGGGGAGTTGATTATACGTTAGTGAGTGTTTTGCTTGCAGGCCACCTCTGGTCAGATGCCCGGTACAGGAGAGGGGAGTTGATTATACGTTAGTGAGTGTTTAGCTTGCAGGCCACCTCTGGTCAGATGCCCGGTACAGGAGAGGGGAAAGCAGGTGTTATCTAAAAGCACATTCAGCAACCAGCAGGCACTAGACTGAAGGGAACAGCTTGAAAATGAAAATGTTAAACACGGCTAGAGAAATCCTGAGTCATTATTTCAGGCTCAACACACACACAGAGAGACAGAGAAAAAGGGAGGGAGACAGAGAGCGAGAGGGAGAGAGGGAGGGAGAGACAGAGAGCGAGAGAGCGAGAGAGGGAGGGAGAGAGGGAGACAGAGGGAAAGGGAGGGAGACAGAGCGAGAGCGAGCAAGAGAGAGAGAGAGAGAGAGAGACAGACACAGAGGGAGACAGAGTGAGTGCATGCGAGACAGAGAAGGAAATCAATTCAGTACACTGCACACAGTCTTAACTGATCTGCTCTCTCTTCTCTCCCCTCACATCCCTCTGTCTCACTTGGTAGTGTGTGTGCATCATATTATCCCTCTCTCTATGCACTATGTTTATGTCCTCACAAAATGTGAACATGGTAACATGGTTAGGAAGGAAGTGAGGATCAGTGAGTGTATCCCAAATGGAACCCTATTCCATATGTAGTACACTACTTTAGACCAGGGCCCATAGAGATCTGGTAGAAAGTAGTGCACTACTTTAGACCAGGGCCCATAGAGATCTGGTAGAAAGTAGTGCACTACTTTAGACCAGGGCCCATAGAGATCTGGTAGAAAGTAGTGCACTACTTTAGACCAGGGCCCATAGAGATCTGGTAGAAAGTAGTGCACTACTTTAGACCAGGGCCCATAGAGATCTGGTAGAAAGTAGTGCACTACTTTAGACCAGGGCCCATAGAGATCTGGTAGAAAGTAGTGCACTACTTTAGACCAGGGCCCATAGAGATCTGGTAGAAAGTAGTGCACTATGTAGTATATAGGGTGTCATTTGGGACACAGCCTGTGTCTTCCTGGGGAGGGATGAGGGGAGAGGAGAGAGGGATGAGGGGAGAGGAGAAGGATGAAGGGAGAGGAGAAGGATGAGGAGAGAGGGATGAGAGGAGAAGGATGAGGGGAGAGGGATGAGGGGAGAGGAGAGGGATGAGGGGAGAGGGATGAGGGGAGAGGAGAGGGATGAGGAGAAGGATGAGGAGAGAGGAGAAGGATGAAGGGAGAGGAGAAGGATGAGGGGAGAGGAGAAGGATGAAGGGAGAGGAGAAGGGAGAGAAGGATGAGGAGAGAGGAGAAGGATGAGGAGAGAGGAGAAGGATGAGGGGAGAGGAGAAGGATGAGGGGAGAGGAGAAGGATGAGGGGAGAGGAGAAGGATGAGGGGAGAGGAGAAGGATGAGGGGAGAGGAGAGAGGGATGAGGGGAGAGGAGAAGGATGAGGGGAGAGGAGAGGGATGAGGAGAGAGGGATGAGGGGAGAGGAGAAGGATGAGGGAGAGGAGAGAGGGATGAGGGGAGAGGAGAGAGGGATGAGGAGAGAGGGATGAGGAGAAGGATGAGGAGAGAGGGATGAGGGGAGACGAGAGGGCTTTGTAACGCCGTGGAGCTGGCATGGATGTAGAAGCTTTAAGCCGTTTCTAAATCGAACATGATGTTCTGGATCTCTTTCAACACATAGGCTGCAAACACTGAACGCTAGCCTATCGGAGACATTGAACGCTAGCCTATCGGAGACATTGAACGCTAGCCTATCGGAGACATTGAACGCTAGCCTATCGGAGACATTGAACGCTAGCCTATCGGAGACATTGAACGCTAGCCTATCGGAGACATTGAACGCTAGCCTATAGGAAACATTGAACGCTAGCCTAAAGGAGACATTGAACGCTAGCCTAAAGGAGACATTGAACGCTAGCCTATAGGAGACATTGAACGCTAGCCTATAGGAGACATTGAACGCTAGCCTATAGGAGACATTGAACGCTAGCCTATAGGAGACATTGAACGCTAGCCTATAGGAGACATTGAACGCTAGCCTATAGGAGACATTGAACACTAGCCTATAGGAGACATTGAACGCTAGCCTATAGGAGACATTGAACGCTAGCCTATAGAGACGTTTGAGTGATAGCGCACATCCCTGTACCAAAAAAGGTCTTCTGCAGGATAGCTAACACCGTACACCTAGCGACCTGGTCAGCGTGCACTACACTCGGCCTGCCACAGGAGTCGCTAGTGCGCGATGAGACAAGGATATCCCTACCGGCCAAACCCTCCCTAATCCGGACGACGCTGGGCCAATTGTGCGTCGCCCCATGGGCCTCCCGGTAGCGGCCGGCTACGACAGAGCCTGGGCTCGAACCCAGATTCTCTGGTGGCACAGCCTTAGACCACTGAGCCACCCGGGAGGCCCATCTTGTACAGAATTTAACATAATCCTACAAAACAAATTGAGTCCATCTCACAAACACTGGTCCTTCGAGACAGACATGAACCAACCAACCTTTTGTACAATAATAAACCGAGCAGTGCGGAACAACACTGTGTGTGTGTGTGTGTGTGTGTGTGTGTGTGTGTGTGTGTGTGTGTGTGTGTGTGTGTGTGTGTGTGTGTGTGTCACGCTCTACAAAGATGAATGAATGGCGGGGGAACCAGCCTGTTTGATGACACCTTCTCTGTAAGGATGAGTAGTATGTTGATATATGTTGCTTACTGCCGACGTTTGTACTGAATAGTTCGTTCTAAATAGTGTGTAGTACAATCAGTACACAGTTTTAGTAAGTAGTACATTAGTAAACAGCTTTAGTATGTAGTACATTAGTAAACAGCTTTAGTAAGTAGTACATTAGTAAACAGCTTTAGTATGTAGTACATTAGTAAACAGCTTTAGTATGTAGTACATTAGTAAACAGCTTTAGTATGTAGTACATTAGTAAACAGCTTTAGTATGTAGTACATTAGTAAACAGTTTTAGTATGTAGTACATTAGTAAACAGCTTTAGTATGTAGTACATTAGTAAACAGTTTTAGTATGTAGTACATTAGTAAACAGCTTTAGTATGTAGTACATTAGTAAACAGCTTTAGTATGTAGTACATTAGTAAACAGCTTTAGTATGTAGTACATTAGTAAACAGTTTTAGTATGTAGTACATTAGTAAACAGTACGTTCTAAATAGTAAGTAGTACATTAGTAAACAGCTTTAGTATGTAGTACATTAGTAAACAGCTTTAGTAAGTAGTACATTAGTAAACAGCTTTAGTAAGTAGTACATTAGTAAACAGCTTTAGTAAGTAGTACATTAGTAAACAGCTTTAGTAAGTAGTACATTAGTAAACAGCTTTAGTAAGTAGTACATTAGTAAACAGCTTTAGTATGTAGTACATTAGTAAACAGTATGTTCTTAATAGTATGTAATTTTTTATATTTCACCTTTATTTAACCAGGTAGGCTAGTTGAGAACAAGTTCTCATTTACAACTGCGACCTGGCCAAGATAAAGCAAAGCAGTGCGACACAAACAACAACAGAGTTACACATGGAATAAACAAAACATACAGTCAATAATACAGTAGAAGAAGTCTATATACAGTGTGTGCAAATGAAGTAAGGCAATAAATAGACCAATAGTGGCGAAGTAATTACAATTTAGCAATTTACGCTGGAGTGATAGATATGCAGATGAGGATGTGCAAGTAGAAATACTGGTGTGCAAAAGAGCAGAAAAACCAAATATGGGGATGAGGTTGGTTTGATGGGCTATTTACAGATGGGCTGTGTACAGCTGCAGCGATCGGTAAGCTGCTCTAACAGCCGAACGTTTAAAGTTAGTGAGGGAGATATAAGACTCCAACTTCAGTGATTTTTGCAATTCGTTCCAGTCATTGGCAGCAGAGAACGGGAAGGAAAGGTGGCCAAACGAAGTGTTGGATTTGGGGGTGACTAGTGAAATATACCTGCTGGAGCGCGTGCTACGGGTGGGTGTTGCTATGGTGACCAGTGAGCTGAGATAAGGCGGGGCTTTACTTAGCAAAGATTTATAGATGACCTGGAGCCAATGGGTTTGGCGACAAATATGAAGCGAGGGCCAGCCAATGAGAGCGTACAGGTCGCAGTGGTGGGTAGTATATGGGGCTTCGGTGATAAAACGGATGGCACTGTGATAGACTACATCCAATTTGCTGAGTGGAGTGTTGGAGGCTATTTTATAGATGACATCGCCGAAGTCAAGGATCGGTAGGATAAGTCCGTTTTACGAGGGTATGTTTTGGCAGCATGATTGAAGGAGTCTTTGTAGCGAAATAGGAAGCCTATTCTATATTTAATCTTGGATTGGAGATGCTTAATGTGAGTCTGGAAAGAGAGTAGTACATTAGTAAACAGTACGTTCTAAATAGTAAGTAGTATGTAGTACGATTTGTACGCAGTATGCAGTTTTAGTAAGTAGTAGGCAAGACAGATTTGGGACTCGGCCTGAGTTTCCTCTAACTAACTGCTAGGCTAGATCTTGACCTCAGCATCAGTTTTCTAGGGTTACCGAGTCCATTAGACAGAGATGGAGGATTTGGCTCCTGAAGCTCTATATCCATCCCACAACCCGTTCAGTGGAATCTAAAAGGGGGACTGAGTGAGAGTCTATCTGAACAACTGGTCTATCGGTCTTTAATAATCTGTAGATGGTTATCAGGAACTTCAGGAAGCAACCTCCTGTCACGTCCTGACCATAGAGAGTCCTTATTTTCTATGGTGGAGTAGGTCAGGGCGTGACTGGGGGGTTAGTCTAGTTTATATTTTCTATGTGGGGTTCTAGTTTTGTTTTCTATGTTTGTGTTTGGTATGATTCCCAATTAGAGGCAGCTGGTTATCGTTGTCTCTAATTGGGGATCATATTTAAGTAGCATTTTTTCCACCTGTGTTTTGTGGGATATTGTTTATGTGTAGTTGCATGTTAGCACTCCATTGTCGTCACGTTTCGTTTATTCTTTTGTGTGTTTCACTAATTAAATATGTGGAAACCATAACGCACTTGGTCCAATGATTACTACGACGAACGTCACACCTCCCAACATCTTAAGTACATTTTCTCCTCATCTTTTCGATAACTTCGGTCCGTTGCACAAAACATTTTAAGGCGAAGTTCCACCTTAAATTAAGTGGGGAAAAAAGTGAAGGGTGCCCATTAGGCTCCGTAACTGCTTCATTCAGTATGGTATGGTTCCTCACGCTCCTCTCCCTGTCAGGCCAGTTCCTCACGCTCCTCTCTCTGTCAACATAAAACAGCAGGGCTCTACACAGACCATTCTTTTCTTTTTTACAAGGAGCACATGGATGAACAGAGAGCACTAAGATGAAAAATGTAGAAGCTCCCAAAACATGTTTAGGTAACAAGCAGTTTTCTTTGTAGTTAATGCTGCAGGCATGGCGGTCATGAATCTGCGCTCAGTGTATTCCCCGTGACACTCAGGACTGTTTAACGGCAGGACTGCGGTACACTGAAGTAATCAATACAACAATTATCATCTGGGCGATTTAAAAAAAAATGTTTATTTTTTATTTTTTAATTTTTTAAATAGGCGCCCGGATCAATGAGCAGATGTCTACATACTTTTGGTCACGTAGTGTAGCTAGCTAGCTAGGGACATTGCACTAACTCAACAGCTAACACAAACAGGGGTTTCATAGAAACTAATCCATTGTGATTTAATTGTAATGTCAAATCTAGCTACTGTGGTTGTCATTCCTTCCCTTCACACCAGGGCTGCCACGAATATAGGGTTACTGTAAAACACAAATTGTAAAATAATGGACCCGTGAAAAAACTATAAAATAACTCCCTACTACCATGATGTCGTCGTGTCTTTTGGACTATCATTAATGTGAAGACTTGTATTAATCAAATCAATTCTCTAGGTGTAATTATTACCTGAATAAACTAATCACGTAAACAATAACTAACTAGGAAGTCGGGGCACCACGGGAAAATGTTGTTAAAGAGAGTTACTATTTCCCGAATTTAACTCTTCAGATATTTTCATATCATATCGATTACGGTCACTTATTAATGTATTATTACCTCAGTCATATTCTGAATGTTGCCAACTCTTGGATATGTGCATGAACCCTAGCATAAATGATGAATTAGCGATATAACAATTGGCTTAACTATTTATTAACTAACTAAATCAAATCACACAGAAGTACATAAACACACACAGGATAGGTTATACATTGGTTACTAACATGAACAATGAAAAGTCCCAAGTGGACCAAAACAATATGATGGCTCGTTACACCAAATGAAAAGGGAGAGAGCGGGAGAAAAAAAACTTCACTATCGTACACACAGCTGATAACTATGCTCGTGGAAATGCTAATACGTTGCACATGAACAGCTGCTCATTCGAAAGGAATTGCAATTTACATATTTACGAGTGTAGGCCTTTGCTGTCTCTCTCTGTGATCGCCGGTCCGTCTGCTGGGGAGTCAGTCAACAGAAAGTCTCTGGTTTGTCCACCAGAGGTCAAAGTCTTTTGTAGTTGTAGCTTGTTCCCTTTGTTCTGTAAGTGTCTGTTAGAATGGCTACGTCAGGCGTACCAATGGTCGTTTGATAGGGAAATGTTCTCCAGAATGGATCTTTCAGAGTACCATTCGGTCGTCCGATCGATCGCGTTTACTAAAGTACTTAAATAGCTGCAGACTGAATGTGTAGTCTTTAGTTTTGTAGATTTCTTAACCATTCGTGACGTCCGGTTCACACCGTCCGTATATTGGTCTATAGAGTGGTAGCCATTTCAACGTGGGGATGACCCTCACATTCTTTGTTTTTTTTTCCTTTGGTAGAGTTGTAGTTTTAAACCATTTTGCAACATCCGGCTCACGCCTTAGTCTGCTAGAGCGGTAGATTTCTTAACCATTTGTAACGCATTTCAGCTGTACGTAACTGGTCTAAATGTACATAATGTCAGAAGTGGGTTTTATACCCTTCTGGGAAAAGGGGGCGTTCCATGACGCCGATGTAATGTCTGTGCTCACAAGGGCGTGGCCACTGACATGGTTAAGACATCATATGAAAAACGAATCTCTCATTTAGAAGGCTAACATCACATTACATCTTCTCACAAATAGTTTCAAATTTAATCATAAACGTTCCCCCACATTTGGATGTGATCCTGACATCTGGGAAATATATACATTAAGATATTCAGTTATGTTGTCCTACCATCTTTAGTTATATCACAAATTATTAACAAATTCCACAGGATTGTTCTTTAAATACCCACGGAAAACTTCCAACTGGTTGGAATACGGAAATACTGTTTAATTATTCAACCTTTTGATGTTACCATACTGCAACGTCTCTCTGTGGTAACAAAGGGTTTTAACTTCCATTTCTGAGAGCGAGGAGAGAGTTTTCCTGCAGGTATTTATGACCATCATAAAACTGTGGCGCACGAGGGGGGGGGGGGGGGGGGGGGGGGGGGGGGCTATGGTCCTCCCTCCAAGGGCACATCATGACAATGAGATATTATATATTTAATGTTATTAATTGAATGGTGACCCACAGCCCTTCTGAAAATACATTCTAATCGTGTTTTAATGCGATTGTTTACATCCTGCTCCAATGTTATTCCATTTCAAATTTGGTTCTCAGTGTCTGCTTGTTTTAGTCAAAAACAAAAATATAACTTTTCAACATTGCCTGCTCCAGAGTGTTGTAGGTTTTCCCTCGTGCCCCTTTTCAGGACGGCGCTAGCAGCCATGTGAGTGAGTGATTGCTAACTAGCTACCAACCGGAATATGAAGTTAGCAAAGACCAACAACACAGACTATACAGCTACAAAGTATTGAGTGGCATTACAAACGGACTAGACAAGTTAAATGTCTTACCTGTCTTCAAATGTTTTCCACATAGTGCCTTCAGAAAATATTAATACTCTTTGACTTATTCCACATTACCCCATAATGACAAAGTGAAAACATGTTTTTAGATTTTATTTGCAAATGTATTGAAAATATCTAATTTACATAAGTATTCACACCCCTGAGTCAATACTTTGTAGAAGCACCTTTGGCAGCAATTACAGCTGTGAGTCTTTCTGGGTAAGTCTCTAAGAGTGATTACAGCTGTGAGTCTTTCTGGGTAAGTCTCTAAGTGCTTTCCACACCTGGATTGTGCAACATTTGCCCATTATTCTTTTCAAAATTCTTCAAGCTCTGTCAAATTAGTTGTTGACCATTGTTAGACAAACATTTTCAGGTCTTGCCACAGACTTTCAAGTTGATTTAAATCAAAACTCGGCCACTCAGGAACATTCACTGTGCTCTTGGTAAGCAACTCCAGTGTAGATTTGGCCTTGTGTTCTAGGTTATTGTCCTGCTGAAAGGTGAATTAATCTCCCAGTGACGGGTGGAAACCAGACATTTCACCTATCCACGTCTTGCCTGTGCTTAGCTCCATTCCATTTTTATCCTGAAAAACTCCCCAGCCCTATACGATTACAAGCATACCCATAACATGATGCCGCCACCACTATGCTTAAAAATATGGAGAGTGGTTCTCAGTAATGTGTTGTATTGGATTTCCCCAAACAGAAAAATGTGTATTCAGGACAAAAAGTGAATTGCTTTGCCACATTTTTTTTGCAGTATTACTTTAGTGCCTTGTTGAAAATACAATGAATGTTCTTGAATATTTGCATTCTGTACAGGCTTCCTTCTTTTCACTCAGTCAATTAGGTTAGTATTGTGGAGTAACTACAATGTTGTTGAAGTCATCATTGGCCTTATGGTGAAATCCCTGAGCAGTTTCCTTCCTCTCCGGCAACTGAGTTAGGAAGGATTCCTGTATTGTAGTGACTGGGTGTATTGATACACCATCCAAAGTGTAATTAATAACTTCACCATGCTCAAAGGCATATTCAAAACATTATTTTTTACCCATCTACCAATAGATGCCCTTCTTTGCAAAGCATTGGGGAAAAAACCTGGTCTTTGTGGTTGAATCTGTGTTTGAAATTCACTACTCAACCGAGAGACCTTACATATCATTGTATTGTATGTGTGGGGTATAGAGATGAGGTATTCATAAAACAATTATGTTACACACAGAGTGAACGGATGCAACTTATTATGTGACTTCTTAAGCACATTTTTACTCCTGAATTTATTTAGGTTTGCCATAACAAAGGGTTTGAATACTTATTGACTCAATACATTTCAGCTGTTCATTTTTAATTCATTTGTAAAAATGTCTAAAAACATAATTCCACTTTGACATTATGGGGTATTGTGTGTAGGGCAGTGACAAAACAATCTCAATTAAAAACATTTTACATTCAGGCTGTAACAACAAAATGTGGGGCAAAAAATCAAGGTGTTTGAATACTTTCTGAAGGCGCTGTAGCTACTTAAACACATTTCCCACGTGGGAGCTTTGCGAACCATAGGTGGGGATTTTTTTACCTGGTTACACGTACATTGAATAACAGCAGCTTTTCAGCATGTTTTCTTATTTCAGGGGGAGTCAATACTTCACGACTGTCTTGGTGTGCTTGGACCATTCTAGTTTGTTGGTGATGTGGACACCAAGGAACTTGAAGCTCTCAACCTGCTCCACTACAGCCCCGTCGATGAGAATGGGGGCGTGCTCGGTCCTCCTTTTTCCTGTAGTCCACAATCATCTCCTTTGTCTTGATCACGTTAAGGGAGAGGTTGTTGTCCTGGCACCACACTCTCTCCGGACTCTCTCTCTCTCTTTCATCTGTTATTCTCCTCTACTCCGGATGGATGCTGTCAGTCTCTGGTTACAAAGAGAGGCAGGCAGGCACTGGAGAGAGGAGAGCAGAGCTGACAGAAAGGCAGTCAGAAGTAACAGCAGTCTGGGCCAGAGCCCAGACAGACACCCTGCTGTGCAGAGCGCCGCTGTGCAGTGTGTTATCCTGCTGGTCTCCTGCCCCTCCTCTGACTGAACATCGCCCAGCAAGAGAGGAGATCTGGCTGCATCTCAAATGGTGCCCTATTCTCTATATAGTGCACTACTTTAGACCAGAGCCCTATTCCCTGCATAGTGCACTACTATAGACCAGAGCCCTATTCCCTGCATAGTGCACTACTTTAGACCAGAGCCCTATTCCCTGCATAGTGCACTACTATAGACCAGAGCCCTATTCCCTATATAGTGCACTACTTTAGACCAGAGCCCTATATAGTGCACTACTTTAGACCAGAGCCCTATATAGTGCACTACTATAGACCAGAGCTCTGGGTGAGGTCTAAACTCTGTACTACCACAGTTGTTTAAACCTGTCTAGGATAGGGGTTCCTCTAGCGCCACTCCTCCCACATTCCACTGAAAAGGCAGAGCGCGAAATTCAAAAAATATTTTTTAGAAATATTTAACTTTCACACATTAACAAGTCCAATACAGCAAATGAAAGATAAACATCTTGTGAATCCAGTCAACATGTCCGATTTTTTAAAATGTTTTACAGCGAAAACACCACATATATTTATGTTAGCTCACCACCAAATACAAAAAAGCACAGACATTTTTCACAGCACAGGTAGCATGCACAAAACCAACCAAACTAACCAAGAACCAACCAAACTAACCAAGAAACAACTTCATCAGATGACAGTCTTATAACATGTTACACAATAAATCTATGTTTTGTTCGAAAAATGTGCATATTTGAGGTATAAATCAGTTTTACATTGCAGCTACCATCACAGCTACCATCAAAAATAGCACCAAAGCAGCCAGAGTAATTATAGAGACCAACGTGAAATACCTTAATACTCATCATAAAACATTTCTGAAAAATACATGTTGTATAGGAAATGATAGATACACTAGTTCTTAATGCAATCGCCGTGTTAGAATTCTAAAAATAACTTCATTACGACATGCAGCTTACGTTATTGCGAGAGAGCACCCAAAATCTGGGAGCAAACTAAAAGTAAACATGTTCGACAGATATATGAAATAACATCATAAATGGGTCCTACTTTTGATGATCTTCCATCAGAATGTTGTACAAGTGGTCCTTTGTCCAGAACAATCGTTGTTTGGTTTTGGAATGGCATTTTTCCCTCTCGAATGAGCAAGCAAAACTAGCCAAGTGGCGCTAAGCTCTCCTTCGTCACCAAACGCAAAGAACGCAACACGCCTAAACTCCCGGAAAAAATTCAATAATCTGATTAAACTATATTGAAAAAACATACTTTACGATGATATTTTCACATTTATCAAATAAAATCAAAGCCGGAGATATAAGACGTCTATAACGAATGCTTTTCAGAAGCCAATACTGGTGACCTTTATGCGCTTCCTGAACAAAGGAATTCTGGGGTCATGTCATTCCAAGCTGTCTCTTTTGACCATAGAAAGAGCTTGAGACCCCATTTCACCTCTCACAGCCTATTGACATCTAGTGGAAGGCGTATGAAGTGCATGTATACTAATAGAATTCAAGCAAACGATTAGGGAGGCCCTGGAACAGAGCCTGGATTTCAGATTTTTCACTTTCTGACAGGAAGTTTGCTGCAAAATGAGTTCTGTTTTACTCACAGATATAATTCAAACGGTTTTAGAAACTTGAGAGTGTTTTCTATCCAATAGTAATAATAATATGCATATTGTACGAGCAAGAATAGAGTACGAGGCCGTTTAAATTGGGCACGATTTTTCCCCAAAGTGAAAATAGCGCCCTCTATCCTTAACAGCCACCTCGTGATAGAAGGTTAACCAAGTATAACCATACCCCCTGCTGTGGCAGACAGCCAATCAGGAAGTCAGCAGACCTCAGGAGGCTCCTGTCTGCGTGCAGGCGTGCTTGTGCACTTGCGTGAACTACACTACCCAGGATACTCCTGTCTGCGTGGAATACATTACATTACCCAGGATGCTCCTGTATTCGTGGACTACATTACCCAGGATGCTCCCTGCCTGAGTGGACTACATTACTCAGGACGCTCCTGTCTGCGTGCGTGGACTACATTATCCTGCGGGGACGTTGGCTGCGATTAAAAATAAAAATATAGGACAACACATCACGACAAGAGAGACACCACAACACTACATAAAGAGAGACCTAAGACAACAACACAGCATGGCAGCAACACATGACAACACAGCATGGCAGCAACACATGACAACACAGCATGGTAGCAACACATGACAACACAGCATGGTAGCAACACATGACAACACAGCATGGTAGCAACACATGACAACACAGCATGGCAGCAACACATGACAACACAGCATGGCAGCAACACATGACAACACATCATGGTAGAAACACAACATGATAACACAGCACGGCAGCAATACATGACAACACAGCACGGCAGCAACACATGACAACACAGCACGGTAGCAACACATGACAACACAGCATGGAAGCAACACATGACAACACAGCATGGCAGCAACACATGACAACACAGCATAGCAGCAACACATGACAACACAGCATGGTAGCAACACATGACAACACAGCATGGCAGCAACACAGCATGGCAGCAACACATGACAACACAGCATGGCAGCAACACAGCATGGCGACAACACAGCATGGCAGCAACACATGACAACACAGCATGGCAGCAACAACATGGCGGCAACACATGAAAACACAGCATGGCAGCAACACATGACAACACAGCATGGTAGAAACACAACATGACAACACAGCATGGCAGCAACACAACATGACAACACAGCATGGCGACAACACAGCATGGCAGCAACACAACACAGCATGGCGACAACACAGCATGGCAGAAACACATGACAACACAGCATGGCGACAACACAGCATGGCAGCAACACAACATGGCAGAAACACAACAACACAGCATGGCAGCAACACAACAACACAGCATGGCAGCAACACAACATGACAACACAGCATGGCAGCAACACATAACACAGCATGGTAGCAACACAACATGACAACACAGCATGGTAGCAACACAACATGACAACACAGCATGGCAGCAACACATGATGACAACACAGCATGGCAGCAACACATGACAACACATCATGGTAGCAACAGATGACAACACAGCATGGCAGCAACACATGACAACACAGCATGGTAGCAACACATGACAACACAGCATGGTAGCAACACATGACAACACAGCATGGTAGCAACACATGACAACACAGCATGGTAGCAACACATGACAACACAGCATGGTAGCAACACATGACAACACAGCATGGTAGCAACACATGACAACACAGCATGGTAGCAACACATGACAACACAGCATGGTAGCAACACATGACAACACAGCATGGCAGCAACACATGACAACACAGCATGGCAGCAACACATGACAACACAGCATGGCAGCAACACATGACAACACAGCATGGCAGCAACACATGACAACACAGCATGGCATCAACACAACAACACAGCATGGCATCAACACAACATGACAACATGGCATCAACACAACATGACAACAACATGGCAGCAACACATAACACAGCATGGCAGCAACACATGATGACAACACAGCATGGCAGCAACACATGACAACACATCATGGTAGCAACAGATGACAACACAGCATGGCAGCAACACATGACAACACAGCATGGTAGCAACACATGACAACACAGCATGGTAGCAACACATGACAACACAGCATGGTAGCAACACATGACAACACAGCATGGTAGCAACACATGACAACACAGCATGGTAGCAACACATGACAACACAGCATGGTAGCAACACATGACAACACAGCATGGCAGCAACACATGACAACACAGCACAGTAGCAACACATGACAACACAGCATGGAAGCAACACATGACAACACAGCATGGCAGCAACACATGACAACACAGCATAGCAGCAACACATGACAACACAGCATGGTAGCAACACATGACAACACAGCATGGCAGCAACACAGCATGGCAGCAACACATGACAACACAGCATGGCAGCAACACAGCATGGCGACAACACAGCATGGCAGCAACACATGACAACACAGCATGGCAGCAACAACATGGCGGCAACACATGAAAACACAGCATGGTAGAAACACAACATGACAACACAGCATGGCAGCAACACAACATGACAACACAGCATGGCGACAACACAGCATGGCAGCAACACAACACAGCATGGCGACAACACAGCATGGCAGAAACACAATATGACAACACAGCATGGCATCAACACAACAACACAGCATGGCATCAACACAACATGACAACAACATGGCAGCAACACATGACAACACAGCATGGCAGCAACACATGACAACACATGACAACACAGCATGGTAGCAACACATGACAACACAGCATGGCAGCAACACATGACAACACAGCACGGCAGCAACACATGACAACACAGCACGGCAGCAACACATGACAACACAGCACGGCAGCAACACATGACAACACAGCACGGCAGCAACACATGACAACACAGCATGGTAGCAACACATGACAACACAGCATGGCAGCAACACAACATGGTAGCAACACAACATGGTAGCAACACAAAACATGGTACAAACATTACTGGGCACAGACAACAGCACAAAGGACAAGAAGGTAGAGACAACAATTCATCACGCAAAGCAGCCACAACTGTCAGTAAGAGTGTCCCATGATTGAGTCTTAGAATGAAGAGATGGAGATAAAACTGTCCAGTTTGACGATGATGTCTGCGTGCAGGATGCTCCAGGAGTCCCCAGCTCTTCTCCTCCGACACTTAGCATCTCAGACAATATTATAACCCTGGTAGGGTTATACTCCATGTGACAGAGTATAATATATAACATAACCAGAAAAAAACACACACACACACTGATGCCTGTTAGAAAACCCAGTGAAGGTGTCAGGACATCCCAACCCAAAATATCCCCCCCCACCTTCCACATACACACAACATCCCCAAGAGACAGGAATGACGAGCCAGAATCCTTCCTCTGATAGTACTCCTACATCATAAACAGACAATACGAAGTAGCAAAGGCTGTGTGTTTGTGTGTAAAGCATCCAAGTCTAACTGCCAGCCAGGAAGCCAGCCAGCCAGCCAGCCAGCCAGCCAGCACACTGACTGCCTTCTGCATATAAATCATATAGAAACTAGCTCACTAAATATCAAATCAAATTTGTCACAGTCGCCAAATACAACAGGTGTAAACATTAGTAAAATGCTTCCTTACAAGCTCTTAAATATGGGTCAGTAGATCATTAAGCTTTGGAGTGTGTGTGTGTGTGTGTGTGTGTGTGTGTGTGTGTGTGTGTGTGTGTGTGTGTGTGTGTGTGTGTGTGTGTGTGTGTGTGTGTGTGTGTGTGTTTCTTGGGGGTTTTACTATACGTGTGGGGAAAGTTAGAAGTCCTCACAAGGATAGTAAAACAAGAAAAATTCGGACGAGTGGGGACATTTCGTGGTGTATTTTAGGCATACGGATTAGGTTTAGGGTTAGGGGTTAACATAGGGGAAATAGGATTTTTGAATGGGAATCAATTTGTTTGGTCCCCACAAGGATAGTAAAACAAACGAATGTGTGAGCTGCAGAGCAGAGGGCCAATCAGGCTGCTCCATGAGGAACAACCCCACTAAATATTCCTCTTCTGGTGTCATAGGACCGTAACTCCTCCCTCCCGGGCCATAACTCCTCCCTCCCGGGCCATAACTCCTCCCTCCCTCCCGGGACATAACTCCTCCCTCCCTCCCGGGACATAACTCCTCCCTCCCTCCCGGGACATAACTCCTCCCTCCCTCCCGGGACATAACTCCTCCCTCCCTCCCGGGACATAACTCCTCCCCCCCTCCCGGGCCATAACTCCTCCCTCCCTCCCGGGACATAACTCCTCCCTCCCTCCTGGGCCATAACTCCTCCCTCCCTCCTGGGCCATAACTCCTCCCTCCCTCCTGGGCCATAACTCCTCCCCCCCTCCTGGGCCATAACTCCTCCCTCCCTCCTGGGCCATAACTCCTCCCTCCCTCCTGGGCCATAACTCCTCCCTCCCTCCTGGGACATAACTCCTCCCTCCCTCCTGGGCCATAACTCCTCCCCCCCTCCTGGGCCATAACTCCTCCCCCCCTCCTGGGCCATAACTCCTCCCCCCTCCTGGGCCATAACTCCTCCCCCCTCCTGGGCCATAACTCCTCCCCCCTCCTGGGCCATAACTCCTCCCTCCCTCCTGGGCCATAACTCCTCCCCCCTCCTGGGCCATAACTCCTCCCTCCCTCCTGGGCCATAACTCCTCCCCCCTCCTGGGCCATAACTCCTCCCCCCTCCTGGGCCATAACTCCTCCCCCCCTCCTGGGCCATAACTCCTCCCCCCCTCCTGGGCCATAACTCCTCCCCCCCTCCTGGGCCATAACTTATCGCTTAGGTGGAGAAAAAAAGGTTAGCACAAAGGCTGTGTGTGTGTATGTGTGTATCAGCTGTGTGAGTGTGTGTGTGTGTGTGAGCTGTGTGTGTGTGTGTGTGTGTGTATCAGCTGTGTGAGTGTGTGTATCAGCTGTGTGAGTGTGTATCAGCTGTGTGAGTGTGTATCAGCTGTGTGAGTGTGTATCAGCTGTGTGTGTGAGCTGTGTGTGTGTGTGTGTGTGTGAGTGTGTGTATCAGCTGTGTGAGTGTGTGTATCAGCTGTGTGAGTGTGTGTATCAGCTGTGTGTGTGAGTATCAGCTGTGTGTGTGAGTATGTGTGTGTGCATGTGTATCAGCTGTGTGTGTGTATTAGAGAGTGTCACTGAAAGGGGTCCTCTTGGGACTGTGTCTAAAAGGCCTGGGAACAGAGAGAGAGACGGAGACAGAGACAGAGACAGAGACACAGAGAGAGAGAGAGAGAGAGACCCCCACCACCTCCAATAAAAATGAAGCGTGAAATTCACAACACGTGTCTAACCTCCCCTCCCCTCCCCTCGGTGGCGGGTCTCTGTCGTCATGCCGACAGCTCAATAATTTACTTCTTATCATTTATTAATATAGAGGGCTATTAGGCAGACTTCTGCTCTGCACCGGGACCTCACGGTGTCTGAGCTGAGACACAAAGCACTGCACCACACTGGCAGCACGCGACGGACAGGAAGTTGCCACCTCTCCTCTCTCTCTCTCCTCGTGTATTTACTACGACACCCAGATGGAAGGAGAACCTCTCTGCCCCTCTCCTATATATCGTCTTTTATATAATATGAGCGCAGCTGCTAAAACAGTCCTATGTCCAGGTCGAAAAGCAGACTGGTACACATTAAGAATAGAATGAGAAATAAATAAAAAAATATATACATATATATAATTCTTAGCTGAGAGATTTCCAGTGATTCTAATATTTTAGCAAGACAAGCTAGTTTAGAAATTTGGCAGTAGTTATTCCAGGTCAGAAAGAAGTCGTCCTTCGTAAAGGGGGAGGACACACCTACCAGGTGTCTTAGGGACAGCACCAGAAGCAATTGTTAAATATAAGGTTAAACAATTAGAGGGGGGGGGGGGGTAAGCTGCAGAAGAAAGGGACCAAGCAAATCAGCTGCTGTGGATTTTTTTTAAACACATATATATTTATAAAATGTTTGCAAGTCACTTAGTACATCATTGACAGGAAATAGTTAAAATAATAATAAATAAATAAATGTGTGAGTGCCTGGAAGTGCATCATTCTCTGTCATCTGTTTAGAGGTGAATAATGGCCGACCATTATTATGCACTCTAGTGAGGTGGTGTATTTAACCCTTGTGTGGTGTTCAGGTCTGTGGGAACCCTTTTCAATGTTTACTAAAATTAAAATGATACATTGAAGAACATGTGAAGGAACACATTTTCATTGGTCACCTCCCTGACCAAGGCCCTTCTGCCCCAATTTGATTGGTGGAGTGCTGCAGAGATGGTTGTCCTTCTGGAAGGTTCTCCCATCTCCACAGAGGACCTCTGGAGCTCTCAGAGTGACCATTGGGTTCTTGGTCACTTGACCAAGGCCCTTCTCCCCTGATTGCTCAGTTTGGCCGGGCGGCCAGCTCTAGGAAGAGTCTTGGTGGTTCCAAACTTGTTCCATTTAAGAATGATGGAGGCCACTGTGTTCTTGAGAACCTTCAATGCTGCAGTCATTTTTTGGTACCCTTCCCCAGATCTGTGCCTCGACACAATCCTGTCTCGGAGCTCTACGGACAATTCCTTCGACCTCATGGCTTGGTTTTTGTGAGAAACTGTGGGACCTTATATAGACAGGTGTGTGCCTTTCCAAATCATGTCCAATCAATTGAATTTACCACAGGTGGACTCCAATCAAGTTGCAGAAACATCGAAACACGAGTCTCCTAGCAAAGGGTCTGAATACTTAGGTAAACAAGGTCTTCTTTTATTTAATATACATTTGCAAACATTTCTAAAAACCTGTTTTTGCTTTGTTTCTTTGCATTCTTTTCAAATCAAGAAATCTTTTTTTTTTTTTTTTATAAAAAACACATTGCTCTCTATTCGAGTTGCACCCTAATCAGTCTGACGAAATGACAGTTAATTAGATTGTTGAACCAAAGGTCCCATGCCAAACGGCATCCTATTCTGTATAATGTACTACTTGTTAGTGCACTATATATATGGAATAGGGTGCCATTTGGGACACATAAATGTCTAAATCACTCTCCCAACAGTAATTCCCCTTCAGACAAAAAGGTTCCTCCTCATGTCAGCTAATCCTTAATTGCTTGGTCACTCTGGAGTATGAATGGTGGTTAAATGGTCAAATGGTTAAATACTCAGATGATAAGTGAATGAGTTGCAGAATAACAGTCAAACAAGTACATTACACTGGTCAAATTAACCTTCCAAAAGCAACCAGGCTCTCTCAAAGTTCAAGCCTAAAAATCACTCTTTTTTTTTTTTTTACATACAATTACATTTTTTACTTGGGACACTTACAGAAGACTCTCTAGCCTGCCCTGGTCTCAGATCTGTTGGTGTCATGTCTTATGGTAATTGACACGCCAAACAGGAGTTTGACAAGACAGCACAAATAGACTGGGACCAGGCTAGCAGGGATCTGTGATGCCAGAAGGCAGCCTGGGACCAGGCTAGCAGGGATCTGTGATGCCAGAAGACAGACTGGGACCAGGCTAGCAGGGGTCTGTGACAGAAGACAGACTGGGACGAGGCTAGCAGGGGTCTGTGATGCCAGAAGACAGACTGGGACCAGGCTAGCAGGGGTCTGTGATGCCAGAAGACAGACTGGGACCAGGCTAGCAGTGGTCTGTGATGCCAGAAGACAGACTGGGACCAGGCTAGCAGGGATCTGTGATGCCAGAAGACAGACTGGGACCAGGCTAGCAGGGATCTGTGATGCCAGAAGACAGACTGGGACCAGGCTAGCAGGGGTCTGTGATGCCAGAAGGCAGACTGGGACCAGGCTAGCAGGGATCTGTGATGCCAGAGTGGTGAGGTCTCGAGGCAGCACAAACTACCAGTATAATACGAGTGGTGGAAATAAAAATGAGAAGAGTGAGTGAATAAGGAGATGGAACGAAGGCAGGCAGCCAATAAGGCGTGGCGGCGAGGCAGGCAGCCAATAAGGCGTGGCGGTCTTGTGCAGTGACGCTTAGTAGAGTCAGTTGAAAGCAGGATTGATCGGCCTGCAGAGAGAGAGGGTATCAAAGCACATCAGGAGAGGTGACGGGCGGACATCTGCATCCCAAAGGGAACCCTATTCCCTATATAGTGCCCTATTCCCTATTAGGGAATAGGCCTCTGGTCTAAAGTAGTGCACTATATAGGGAATAGGACTCTGGTCTAAAGTAGTGCACTATAATAGGGAATAGGGTGCCATAGAACTCTGGTCTAAAGTAGTGTACTATATAGAGAATAGGGAGCCCTTTGGGACGCAAACCAGTAAGGTAACGGTTGCTCTCGCCAGCCCTGTCCTGTCTGCCCTCTAGGACCTGCAGTCTCAGCAACCTGGGGTGTGTGTGTGTGTGTGTGTGTACTCATGGCGGTGTTGGATATCTCTTATATAACAGCAGCAACGCTTAGTGAATGACTGACACATTCCAGCAGTTACATCATCTTCTGGACACTAAACCATGACAACATACATCTCCACGGTCTAGTAATCCTTCACATAGTATTATAGTAGTTATATACACATAGTATTATAGTAGTTAGATATACTTAGTATTATAGTAGTTAGATATACTTCACATAGTATTATAGTAGTTAGATATACTTCACATCGTATTATAGTAGTTAGATATACTAAACCATGACATCATACATCTCCACGGTCTAGTAATCCTTCACATAGTATTATAGTAGTTAGATATACTTAGTATTATAGTAGTTAGATATACTTAGTATTATAGTAGTTAGATATACATAGTATTATACACTGCTCAAAAAATAAAGGGAACACTTAAACAACACAATGTAACTCCAAGTCAATCACACTTCTGTGAAATCAAACTGTCCACTTAGGAAGCAACACTAATTGACAATATATTTCACATGCTGTTGTGCAAATGGAATAGACAACAGGTGGAAATTATAGGCAATTAGCAAGACACCCCCAATAAAGGAGTGGTTCTGCAGGTGGTGACCACAGACCACTTCTCAGTTCCTATGCTTCCTGGCTGATGTTTTGGTCACTTTTGAATGCTGGCGGTGCTTTCACTCTAGTGGTAGCATGAGACGGAGTCTACAACCCACACAAGTGGCTCAGGTAGTGCAGCTCATCCAGGATGGCACATCAATGCGAGCTGTGGCAAGAAGGTTTGCTGTGTCTGTCAGCGTAGTGTCCAGAGCATGGAGGCGCTACCAGGAGACAGGCCAGTACATCAGGAGACGTGGAGGAGGCCGTAGGAGGGCAACAACACAGCAGCAGGACCGCTACCTCCGCCTTTGTGCAAGGAGGAGCACTGCCAGAGCCCTGCAAAATGACCTCCAGCAGGCCACAAATGTGCATGTGTCTGCTCAAACGGTCAGAAACAGACTCCATGAGGGTGGTATGAGGGCCCGACGTCCACAGGTGGGGGTTGTGCTTACAGCCCAACACCGTGCAGGACGTTTGGCATTTGCCAGAGAACACCAAGATTGGCAAATCCGCCACTGGCGCCCTGTGCTCTTCACAGATGAAAGCAGGTTCACACTGAGCACATGAGCACATGTGACAGACGTGACAGAGTCTGGAGACGCCGTGGAGAACGTTCTGCTGCCTGCAACATCCTCCAGCATGACCGGTTTGGCGGTGGGTCAGTCATGGTGTGGGGTGGCATTTCTTTGGGGGGACGCACAGCCCTCCATGTGCTCGCCAGAGGTAGCCTGACTGCCATTAGGTACCGAGATGAGATCCTCAGACCCCTTGTGAGACCATATGCTGGTGCGGTTGGCCCTGGGTTCCTCCTAATGCAAGACGATGCTAGACCTCATGTGGCTGGAGTGTGTCAGCAGTTCCTGCAAGAGGAAGGCATTGATGCTATGGACTGGCCCGCCCGTTCCCCAGACCTGAATCCAATTGAGCACATCTGGGACATCATGTCTCGCTCCATCCACCAACGCCACGTTGCACCACAGACTGTCCAGGAGTTGGCCCAGGCGTTGTAGGGAGGTCATACAGGCACGTGGAGGCCACACACACTACTGAGCCTCATTTTGACTTGTTTTAAGGACATTACATTACATCAAAGTTGGATCAGCCTGTAGTGTGGTTTTCCACTTTCCAGTGTGACCCCAATCCAGACCTCCATGGGTTGATAAATTTGATTTCCATTGATAATTTTTGTGTGATTTTGTTGTCAGCACATACAACTATGTAAAGAAAAAAGTATTTAATAAAAAATATTTCATTCATTCAGATCTAGGATGTGTTATTTTAGTGTTCCCTTTATTTTTTTGAGCAGTGTAGTAGTTAGATATACATAGTATTATAGTAGTTAGATATACATAGTATTATACTAGTTAGATATACATAGTATTATACTAGTTAGTTCTAGCATCTTCCTCAGCTTGGGGATACTACATCATGTCTAGCACACATTATTCAATAAAACAATGAATTACAGGACATCTATGGGGCTGGTTAGCCTTCATTTTGATGTGTGGATTCCCAACATCAACAATGCTACCCATTTAGCTGACTGCTGCCAGCACCACCACCATCAGACTGCCAGTCGTCCTACTCTACATTCCCTGTGCGGTGCGATCGGTGCGAGGGAGCTGCAGGAAAAGGGGACAAAGAGCTGAGTGTTCAGATACCAGGGACTCCAAGGGTTAGCGTCCCAAATGGCACCTTATTCCCTATTTAGTGCACAACTTTTAACCAGGGCCCTGGTCAACAGTAGTGCACTACATCGGGAACAGGGTGCCATTTGGTACGATGGTAAAGTGACATCTCAGCATTCTCAGACCTCCAACACACAGGACAGAATAGGACTGTTAGTCAGCCTACTGTGGCCCAGCTGCTACTGTTCGAGGGCCCACTCAACCCCTCCTCTGTCTCAACACACACCCTGCTCTGTGTGTCAGGGGGTCACACAGGGTTCACTACAGCACAGCACTGATAGCACACACACACACACACAGGGTTAACGATAGCACGCACACACACAGGGTGTACGATAGCACGCGCACACACACACACAGGGTGTACGATAGCACGCACACACACACACACACACGGTTCACGATAGCACGCACACATACACACAGGGTGTACGATAGCACACACACACACACAGGTTCAAGATAGCACGCACACACACACACACACACAGGGTTCACGATAGCACGCACACACACACACACACACACACAGGGTTCACGATAGCACGCACACACACACACAGACAGGGTTCACGATAGCACGCACACACACACACAGGGTTCACGATAGCACGCACACACACACACACAGGGTTCACGATAGCACGCACACACACACACACACACACAGGGTTCACGATAGCACGCACACACACACACACAGGGTTCACGATAGCACGCACACACACACACACACACACGCACACACAGGGTTCACGATAGCACGCACGCACACACACACAGGGTGTACGATAGCACACACACACGGTTAGAGCGTTGGACTAGTAACCGAAAGGTTGCTGGATCGAATCCCCGAGCTGACAAGGTAAAAATCTGTTGTTCTGCCCCTGAACAAGGCAGTTAACCCACTGTTCCCCGGTAGGCCGTCATTGTAAATAAGAATTTCTTCTTAACTTCTTGACGCTACGGATCCCGTTACCGGGATCATTTTCCTAAATAAGCACTGAATTGCAGAGCGCCAAATTCAAAAATAATCCTAAAATATTTAGAATCATGGAATCACAAGTGAAATATACCAAAACACAGCTTAGCTTGTTGTTAATCCACCTATCGTGTCAGATTTTGAAAATATGCTTTACAGCGAAAGCAATCCAAGCGTTTGTGAGTGTATCAATCAACTTGCCAGGTTAAATACAAATAAACACACACACACACAGGGTTCACGACAGCACAGCACTACTGTTCAGACAGACAGACTGTTCAGACAGACAGACAGACAGACTGTTCAGACAGACTGTTCAGACAGACAGACTGTTCAGACAGACAGACAGACTGTTCAGACAGACAGACAGACAGACTGTTCAGATAGACACACTGTTCAGACAGACACACTGTTCAGACAGACACACTGTTCAGACAGACACACTGTTCAGACAGACACACTGTTCAGACAGACACACTGTTCAGACAGACACACTGATCAGACAGACAGTTCAGACAGACAGTTCAGACAGACAGTTCAGACAGACAGTTCAGACAGACAGACTGTTCAGACAGACAGTTCAGACAGACAGTTCAGACAGACACACTGTTCAGACAGACAGTTCAGACAGACACACTGTTCAGACAGACAGTTCAGACAGAGACACTGTTCAGACAGACAGTTCAGACAGACAGACTGTTCAGACAGACACACAGCTCTGCAGCAGAGTGGAGTACAGAACAATATTTAATGTCGAGGAATCAAGGGCCTAAGGAGAACAATCCACTGAACGAAAGCCTCTTCTGACAAAGTGACCGGGTCAGTGGAAAGTGGTGACAGCCAGATGTTGTAGAAGTGACAGTTCCCCTGTCAGCCATTCTCCTGTTGCCTATAGGCTAAGAATCACTCGGAGTAAACCAATGATGAAGCCTGAATATACACCCACATGTTTCATGAGCTGAAATAAAAAGATCCAAGAAATGTTCCACAACGCACAAAAACCTTCCCTCAAAATGTTGAGCATAAATTTGAATACATCCCTGTTAGTGAGCATTTCTCCTTTGCCAAGCTAATTAAACCACCTGACAGGTGTGGTATATCAAGAAGCTGATTAAACAGCGTGATTACACAGGTGCACCTTGTGCCGGGGGACAATAAAAGGCCACTCTAAAATGTGCAGATTTGTCACAAAACAATGCCTCAGAGGTCTTAAGTTGAGGGAGCGTGCAATTGACATGCTGACTGCAGGAATGTCCACCAGAGATGTTGCCAGATTATTGAATGTTCATTTCTCTACCATAAGCCGCCTCCAACATCGTTTTAAAGAATTTGGCAGTACGTCCAAATGGACACACAACCGCAGACCGCATGTTTGGCACAGTGTGGGTGAGCGGTTTACTGACGTCAACGTTGTGAACAGAGTGCTCCATGGTGGCGGTGAGGTTATGGTATGGGGCAGGCATAAGCTACGGACAATGAAAACAATTGTATTTTATATATGGCAATTTGAATGCACAGAGATACCATGAAGAGAACCTGAGGCCCATTGTCGTGCCATTCATCCGCCGCCATCACCTCATGTTTCAACATGATAATGCACGACCCCATGTTCGCAAGGATCTGTACACAATTCCTGGAAGCTGAAAACGTTCTTCCTTGGCCTGCGTACTCACCAGACATATCACCCATTTGAGCATGTTTGGGATGCTCTGGATCGACGTGTACAACAGTGCGTTCCAGTTCCCGCCAATATCCAGCAACTTCTTATCCAGCGTTGCATGAGGCAACTGATGGTCACGCCAGATACTGACTGGTTTTCTGATCCACGCCTAGTGCTGTGGTGGTCACGAAATTTCACCATCCTGTGATTGTCAAGCAAATAACCGTAGGGCTCACTGTAATTGACCGTTAAATTCACACCTAGCCTACAAGCCACTGATGTGGAACATCTAAAAAATTTTAAAGTAAAATAAATCCATGTAATATAGTCTGCACCGTCACAATAAATCCATTATTTATTTTAGACAGGTCTAAAGAAACATGATATGAAGAAAATGTAGTCTATTACAGAAGAACAGAATAGCATACTCTGAGTTGTCCTTATGTTAGGTCCTGATCTGGCTATGCCATATGGCTGTGGGCTACACTAGTTCATTTGCTTAGCATTTCGTGGTAGTATTTTATAGTATGAAGAATACAATTGAACAAAGCTGAATAAAATAGAAAGGATATTTTCTCCAAAGGATTTGAGGGAGTGCGGACATGCGGCTATTCTGTGTTGAGCGGTTAACAGGTATTCCTATATGCTTCATTTAGAGTTATTAATGTAACTTTAGTTGTTCTACGTTGGGCTATATGTGTTGATTTGTAATACATTGTAAGGCTGCATGATGTGACTCAAATGAGGATTTGAAAATAGTTGCTTGAAAGGCATGAGCTCTGCTTTGTTTTTTTGCTCAGGCTGTACACACTTCATCAGTCTCTCATTCGCAATTTGCCAAGCACTTGATAATGCCTCTAATTTCACGGCGGCATCCCCTTTGTGTGGCCGTAATGCACCCTAAAAAAAAATCCATGCCTTTTGTGGCCAGTGGCCGTTTTGCCCTTGGCCTGGAGTGCTGCGTTGTGACCTTCTCCCTGAGTGCTGCGTTGTGACCTTCTCCCAGAGTGCTGCGTTGTGACCTTCTCCCTGAGTGCTGCGCGCTCCGAAGCGCCTCTCACTCACACGGCTCTCCATCACGTGATCGGGTCTTTCTCATAGGCTACAAGTGAAGACAGACACATCGGGGACTCAACTGCGCACGTCCTTATCCAATTCCGAGCTGCATATTGGAGATATTGGAAGAACTGTCCACATTTACATTTCGTCAGCTAACAAGATGAGTAGACCTAACGAACAGCAAAAGCACTAACCTATGTCAATCTACAATCCCCCATAGTACAACACTATTCTGTGCAACAAATAAATATTCCAAACATAGTCTGGGACAGTTGTGGGATGCGATAGATCCCAAATGAATACAACCGCTAGCATGAAAAAAAAACGTGTTAAGGCAATATGGCTGACGCAACAGATCAGAACATTTAGCTTAAAACGTTGATAAACTATTAGGCTATTTCTTCACATTATAAGCGCAGCAATGCGCACATGGCAGTAGGATATAAGTGTGAATGTTCCATTAGCGGGACAACACCATTATTAAAAGTGGCCGCAAATGCCATTATGCATGTAATGCTTTTATTATACAGGTGCATTTTTATGCATTTTTTAACTTGAAACTCACGCGCTGCTTATGTATGTCAGTTAGGCTCTACACACCTTGTAAAGAGGATTAATGTGCTTAATTTTAAGAAGTTATTTGGTCACTTTAGTTGTGATACAAACCTTGTCAAAACATATAGGCCTATGGGTTAGGCTACATGAGGTGTGCAACTATGATTCTAAAAAGTTGCAAGAAAAATAGGCTGTTTCTTATGCTGGGCATCATTCACAAGTGATAGACTAATATTGTCACCCATCTTTTTATTTTATTTAACTAGGCAAGTAAGTTAAGAACAAATTATTGTTTACAATGACGGCCATCAGACTATTCTTGATGTAATCTTGTCTTTACATATAGTAAATAATATATGTGTGAAATTTGTTTTGATTTAGAATGGACCATTATCATGCACCAGTCTAGAAACAGGAGTAGCGGGGAAAAATACATGTCATCTATGCACTTAAATAGCGAATGGAAGATGCTTTTCATGCCAGCCAGGTATGCTATACTCCTGTTGTAAATATAAGCAACGTGCTTAATATTAGAAAAGTTGATAAATAAATAGTAGGCTTAGCCTGTAGGACGCTGATGGCATCCTCCTCTTTTTAATAGAGGCCATCACTCTGTTTTCTCCCACAATTGCAGAGCCGATAGAAATGTTGAGCAACATGAGCTCATCGGCTCTCATGAAGTGTTTGATTCGATTTTCGATTACAATTGTATTGATGTCAGAGTGATTAGAGGGACAATAGAGTGCTTTGTATCAGGCAGTTAATTAAGCAAGTTTTGTAGGCTATTAATGACCATCAGCAGCATCAGAGCTTGGAGAAGCCTAATTACCGTGACTAAACGGTCACGTGGAATTTGACTGCCTTCATGACTCGTGACCGCTGATGTGGCACTGCAACAGCCCTATCCACGGCCCTACCTATTTTAAGGTATCTGTGAACAGATGCATATCTGTATTCCCAAGTCATGTGAAATCCATAAATTAATAAATCTAATGGATTTATTTCAATTGACTGTTTTCCTTATATGAACTCTGTAACTCGGTAAAATCATTGAAATTGTTGCATGTTGCCGATTATATTTTATTTTATTCAGTATAGTTTAGCGCAGGTAATTAACGACAATGACCATAATCCATTGCTCATCAACTTGTGGAGCAGACACAAAAAACGGAGAGAAGAGTGAAAGAAAGCGTGACGGAGAGGGACAGAGAGCAGTTGCATGATTGATAGTTGGTATTCAGCACAGGCAGCAAGCAGCTCTATAGAGATGAGACGATGACTTGGAATGAAATGTCATCCAATAAAACCAATGTGATAAACACAACAACCTCAGAACGCAGGGGAGTCCCCCAGATCTCTGTTCTATTAAACAGGACCCAGTGCAATGTCATTTCACCATACAGGTCTATAGAGTCAGGGTGATGTTATACAGGCCTATAGAGTCAGGGTGATGTTATACAGGCCTATAGAGTCAGGGTGATGTTATACAGGCCTAGAGAGTCAGGGTGATGTTATACAGGCCTAGAGAGTCAGGGTGATGTTATACAGGTCTATAGAGTCAGGGTGATGTTATACAGGCCTATAGAGTCAGGGTGATGTTATACAGGCCTATAGAGTCAGGGTGATGTTATACAGGCCTATAGAGTCAGGGTGATGTTATACAGGCCTATAGAGTCAGGGTGATGTTATACAGGCCTATAGAGTCAGGGTGATGTTATACAGGCCTGTAGAGTCAGGGTGGTGTTATACAGGCCTGTAGAGTCAGGGTGGCGTTATACAGGCCTGTAGAGTCAGGGTGACGTTATACAGGCCTGTAGAGTCAGGGTGACGTTATACAGGCCTGTAGAGTCAGGGTGACGTTATACAGGCCTGTAGAGTCAGGGTGACGTTATACAGGCCTGTAGAGTCAGGGTGACGTTATACAGGCCTGTAGAGTCAGGGTGACGTTATACAGGCCTATAGAGTCAGGGTGACGTTATACAGGCCTATAGAGTCAGGGTGACGTTATACAGGCCTATAGAGTCAGGGTGACGTTATACAGGCCTATAGAGTCAGGGTGATGTTATACAGGCCTATAGAGTCAGGGTGATGTTATACAGGCCTATAGAGTCAGGGTGATGTTATACAGGCCTATAGAGTCAGGGTGACGTTATACAGGCCTATAGAGTCAGGGTGATGTTATACAGGCCTATAGAGTCAGGGTACTGTTATACAGGCCTATAGAGTCAGGGTGATGTTATACAGGCCTATAGAGTCAGGGTGATGTTATACAGGCCTATAGAGTCAGGGTGCTGTTATACAGGCCTATAGAGTCAGGGTGCTGTTATACAGGCCTATAGAGTCAGAGTGACGTTATACAGGCCTATAGAGTCAGTGTGACGTTATACAGGCCTATAGAGTCAGTGTGACGTTATACAGGCCTATAGAGTCAGGGTGACGTTATACAGGCCTATAGAGTCAGGGTGACGTTATACAGGCCTATAGAGTCAGGGTGACGTTATACAGGCCTATAGAGTCAGGGTGACGTTATACAGGCCTATAGAGTCAGGGTGATGTTATACATACCGATGACACTTTCAAATGGTTATATCAGAACTAACCATTTCACACCTCCGTGAGTAGAACTGGACACGTTTATAAAAATGGGACACTGCCGTGCTAGGCAGAGTATTCTCTACACCTTTCACCAGGGCCCACAGTGCACTACCTTTGACTAGAGCGAGCCCTATGTAAGAAACAGGATACCATTTGGGACAAGAGGCCTAGCTTGAAGAGAGGAGCAGAAGCTGGAGGTGCAGAGAGAGAACCATAAGGGAGGTGGATCAATACAGAGTCACACTGAGCCAGTCCCGCGTGTGTCGATCTAACTCTAAATCAAGTGTCTACCGTAACTGTATTTGAATAAATCTAGTGCAGATAAGCAATCTAACGACACTACTTATAGCTTCCTCTTTCGACCAAATACGTCGCTGTAGATCAGTGAAAAATAAATAAAATGGTTTAAAAGCTATAATATGTTACTTTTTAGGGGGGGGGGGGGCGACCTGACAAAATTCACATAGAAATGTAAGTTATAGATCTGTCATTTGTATTGTAAGTCAGTCTAAGAAGCAGTAGATCTGTTCTACGTGAGCTATTTCTATACTTCCCATTCTTAAGTTTAATTTTTGCATCTTTTCCTTTCGGTTTTGTACACCAGCTTCAAAAACGGTTGAAAATACAATATTTCTGTTTTGGAAAATATATTTCCACAGCGGATTAGATGGTGCAATGATTCTCAACACAATGACTGCTTGTTTTGACACATAAACTGAACTGAGGCAAACTATTATAAATTTTAGCATCCAGGAAATGGCAGAGAGATTTCTGCATGGTGAACCTTTCACGGGTTGAAAGAAAGCTGTGTAATGAACACCAATGACATTTCACCAACATGTTTGTTATCGACGTCTCACAGAGCATGATATTGATTAGCCTACGGTATGTATGTCCAATGGAAGTCATGTGCAATACAGAAACGACTCTCAATTGACCCCCAAGATACTGTCATGAAGACGTTATGGGTCAGAGAAGAGAGACCAAAAGGAGATCAACTTTACAAAGGCTGTAAAAAAACAAAAAAACATCAGTTTCTCAGGAATGAACTCTGAAAATGATACAAGCCTAAACACACGCAGGGCGAATAATGTCCTGTAAGCAGATGAATACAGTGAAGTGTCTGTATTCATTAAGTGTCTCAGAGTAAGAGTTCTGATCTAGGCTCAGGTCCCTCTGTGTTCTATTATATTATTATGATCTAAAAAAGGTTTCAACAAAACTGATCCTAGATCAGCACTCCTACCCTGAGAATGGATCTAGCAGCTGTCCTACTTTAGTACAGTGCCGACCTGCCTGGATAAAGCCATGACTGACATGATAAAAACAGCTTCTAGCACCAAGTGTTGCTGAAAGTCATCCTGTTCCCTACGGTGTGGTACTGTTCACCAGGGATCGGGTCAAAAGTAGTCCACTGTGTCGGGAATAGTTAGGGTGCCATTTGGGACGCGATCAGCGTTCAAGAGATTTCTGCTAAATCGTTCTGTTTGTTTCAAGGCCTGCCATTGGACTAGGCCTATATTGCTGTTCTGCCATTGGACTAGGCCTATATTCCTGTTCTGCCATTGGACTAGGCCTATATTCCTGTTCTGCCATTGGACTAGGCCTATATAACTGTTCTGCCATTGGACTAGGCCTATATTCCTGTTCTGCCATTGGACTAGGCCTATATTCCTGTTCTGCCATTGGACTAGGCCTATATTCCTGTTCTGCCATTGGACTAGGCCTATATTCCTGTTCTGCCATTGGACTAGGCCTATATTCCTGTTCTGCCATTGGACTAGGCCTATATTCCTGTTCTGCCATTGGACTAGGTCTATATTCCTGTTCTGCCATTGGACTAGGTCTATATTCCTGTTCTGCCATTGGGCTACGCCTATATTCCTGTTCTGCCATTGGACTAGGCCTATATTCCTGTTCTGCCATTGGACTAGGCCTATATTCCTGTTCTGCCATTGGACTAGGCCTATATTCCTGTTCTGCCATTGAACTAGGCCTATATTCCTGTTCTGCCATTGAACTAGGCCTATATTCCTGTTCTGCCATTGGACAAGGCCTATATTCCTGTTCTGCCATTGGACTAGGCCTATATTCCTGTTCTGCCATTGGACTAGGCCTATATTGCTGTTCTGCCATTGGACTAGGCCTATATTCCTGTTCTGTCATTGGACTAGGCCTATATTCCTGTTCTGCCATTGGACTAGGCCTATATTCCTGTTCTGCCATTGGACTAGGCCTATATTCCTGTTCTGCCATTGGACTAGGCCTATATGACACAATAAGGTGCCTGAAGAAAGAAATCAGAATCCCTTGATATGTTCTCCCTTGTTGCAGCACCAGATTACGTCATGTGACACTGGCTTTATGTTTCAGAGGTCTGTGTTGCCTTGGCCCTCCAGTGAGCTACCACCCCTAGCCTGGCTGGAGGTCTGTGATGTCTTGGCCCTCCAGTGGGCTACCACCCCTAGCCTGGCTGGAGGTCTGTGTTGCCTTGGCCCTCCAGTGGGCTACCACCCCTAGCCTGGCTGGAGGTCTGTGTTGCCTTGGCCCTCCAGTGGGCTACCACCCCTAGCCTGGCTGGAGGTCTGTGTTGCCTTGGCCCTCCAGTGGGCTACCACCCCTAGCCTGGCTGGAGGTCTGTGTTACCTTGGCCCTCCAGTGAGCTACCACCCCTAGCCTGGCTGGAGGTCTGTGTTGCCTTGGCCCTCCAGTGGGCTACCACCCCTAGCCTGGCTGGAGGTCTGTGTTACCTTGGCCCTCCAGTGAGCTACCACCCCTAGCCTGGCTGGAGGTCTGTGTTGCCTTGGCCCTCCAGTGGGCTACCACCCCTAGCCTGGCTGGAGGTCTGTGTTGCCTTGGCCCTCCAGTGGGCTACCACCCCTAGCCTGGCTGGAGGTCTGTGTTACCTTGGCCCTCCAGTGAGCTACCACCCCTAGCCTGGCTGGAGGTCTGTGTTGCCTTGGCCCTCCAGTGGGCTATCACCCCTAGCCTGGCTGGAGGTCTGTGTTACCTTGGCCCTCCAGTGAGCTACCACCCCTAGCCTGGCTGGAGGTCTGTGTTGCCTTGGCCCTCCAGTGAGCTACCACCCCTAGCCTGGCTGGAGGTCTGTGTTGCCTTGGCCCTCCAGTGGGCTATCACCCCTAGCCTGGCTGGAGGTCTGTGTTACCTTGGCCCTCCAGTGAGCTACCACCCCTAGCCTGGCTGGAGGTCTGTGTTGCCTTGGCCCTCCAGTGGGCTACCACCCCTAGCCTGGCTGGAGGTCTGTGTTGCCTTGGCCCTCCAGTGGGCTACCACCCCTAGCCTGGCTGGAGGTCTGTGTTACCTTGGCCCTCCAGTGAGCTACCACCCCTAGCCTGGCTGGAGGTCTGTGTTGCCTTGGCCCTCCAGTGAGCTACCACCCCTAGCCTGGCTGGAGGTCTGTGTTACCTTGGCCCTCCAGTGGGCTACCACCCCTAGCCTGGCTGGAGGTCTGTGTTGCCTTGGCCCTCCAGTGAGCTACCACCCCTAGCCTGGCTGGAGGTCTGTGTTACCTTGGCCCTCCAGTGGGCTACCACCCCTAGCCTGGCTGGAGGTCTGTGTTGCCTTGGCCCTCCAGTGGGCTACCACCCCTAGCCTGGAGGAATCAGGTAGCCATCAGTCAGGCTGGGTTCACCACCAGGCTTCCCTCTACCCTAAATAACATCTGATTTCCTCTTCAGAAGATGTTTTCATGTTTGGCATGACAACAACCATAAGTGGTGGAAGAATAGCCAACTCTCATGGTCGTGGAAATGCCAGCCATGTGGTCGTTGTCACGTCAGCCAAACATGGAAACACATTAATACTTATCAGACCCGGCTGACCATCAGCAGATGTGGACAGCATCTTTGGCACTTGACTTGGACGTTAGAGAGATGAGGGAGTCCAAACCTTAGAGATCTTTCCTAAGGTCCAAACCATAGAGATCTTTCCTAAGGTCCAAACCATAGAGATCTTTCCTAAGGTCCAAACCATAGAGATCTTTCCTAAGGTCCAAACCATAGAGATCTTTCCTAAGGTCCAAACCATAGAGATCTTTCCTAAGGTCCAAACCATAGAGATCTTTCCTAAGGTCCAAACCATAGAGATCTTTCCTAAGGTCCAAACCATAGAGATCTTTCCTAAGGTCCAAACCATAGAGATCTTTCCTAAGGTCCAAACCATAGAGATCTTTCCTAAGGTCCAAACCATAGAGATCTTTCCTAAGGTCCAAACCATAGAGATCTTTCCTAAGGTCCAAACCATAGAGATCTTTCCTAAGGTCCAAACCATAGAGATCTTTCCTAAGGTCCAAACCATAGAGATCTTTCCTAAGGTCCAAACCATAGAGATCTTTCCTAAGGTCCAAACCATAGAGATCTTTCCTAAGGTCCAAACCATAGAGATCTTTCCTAAGGTCCAAACCATAGAGATCTTTCCTAAGGTCCAAACCATAGAGATCTTTCCTAAGGTCCAAACCATAGAGATCTTTCCTAAGGTCCAAACCATAGAGATCTTTCCTAAGGTCCAAACCATAGAGATCTTTCCTAAGGTCCAAACCATAGAGATCTTTCCTAAGGTCCAAACCATAGAGATCTTTCCTAAGGTCCAAACCATAGAGATCTTTCCTAAGGTCCAAACCATAGAGATCTTTCCTAAGGTCCAAACCATAGAGATCTTTCCTAAGGTCCAAACCATAGAGATCTTTCCTAAGGTCCAAACCTTCAAACTCAATTGGATGGGTGGCATCAATCTCTGTTTGAAACTCATTGGTCCTGGGACAAGGCTACTGGCTAGTTTAGCTATGCCTAAACTTTGGCAGAGAGAGTGTAGGCCTACAGCAGTGGTTAGCTTGCTAGCCGTTTAACTAAGGAAGAAACGTTCTGCAAGTCCAATTGAATAGGATAATAATTGTCTAACATTTAGTCACACAGTCAATGCAATGGTGCTGGCTGTTCTTCTGATGCGACAGTACAACCATCACTGCAGCTCAGCAGCTGTATTATACACCAGAGCAAACTGCCTGCTTGTCTTAGCACTATCAAGTATGTCAACGTGTAGATGCTGTGGGGAGAAGACGAGGAACACGACTTACCTCGGGATGCAACTCGGGGACGATCCATCTATTTCCCATGTGGCGAACAGGTTCATCGGCACGGGTCTGTTGAGCGCCCCGCCACCGAAGCTCAGCCGGCCACTTCTCTCCGCCATGGTTCGTTATGAGTCTGCCTAAACGTCCACACGAACCGAGGCGGTACAAAATATATACCTATCTGAATCAAATGAATTTATCTTGAAGTGCGTTGGTAAAAAAAAAAAAAAAAAACAGTTCTTCATGCGATTAAATTCGTACAATGTGAAGTTAGTGCAGCAGGTTGTTCCGGACCAAATGCTCCTATGTCAGACTCGCATACACTGTTCCCTAGAACTGCAGTACTTTGCTCCCACTGCCACCCCCAGGAAATAACGTCATTGCTGGCCATGAACGCAGCATTCGTTCAGATCAGGACACAGGCTGGCGAAGTGGTATGCAAGCAATGTCCTTGAACCGCGCGGTTCATCCCAACCTACATGCAAAAATATGTCAAGAAAATGTATAATTTGCAATGTATATGAATAGATGTATTGTTATCTCGCTTGAAGGCTCTGAAACAAGTGGAGTTACTACAAGCACACAAACATGCTACATCTTCACTCGTCTCCAAGCAACCGACTAGGCGCGGTCTGCAGGTGCACCTTCTCAAAAAACTTGTTTTTTGCTGCTTCCAAGATTAGTGCACATATTTTCTGCATTAACCCATTAATCAGCCCATTGGAATGTGTAAAAAAATTTATAATTGAAGATTGTCTCTACATATATAAACATCATTGGGACTGTCGCACAGATGTTTGTTTTTTCTCCATTACATCGTTACAAGTTTGCTTCGGGTAACCTCGACCAATATCGGACCAAAGGAGTCTAACGTTACATCTTTGTCGATGGACCTGCCTTCCGTGTTCTGTTTAAAGGGCGAAATGGCTCTGGAAGCCAAAAACAATGAAATAGTCCATCTAAAGGTGAATCGATTCTCAATCTCGTTACCCTCTATTTTCATATCACATCAACATAATTTCAGAAATGCAACAAAAAATACACACAGTGGAGGCTGGTGGGGGGAGTTATAGGAGGATGGGCTCATTGTAATGGCTGGAATGGAATCAATGAAACGGAGTCATAATATGTGGTTTCCATATGTTTGATGTGTTTGATACCATTCCGTTTATTCTATTCCAGCCATTACAATGAGCCCGTCCTCCCGTAGCTCCTCCCACCAGCCGCCAATGCTGTACACGGTTTTAACTGGTTGGCCGGCGCACAGTTGCAGCAGACAGTATTTTTCAGTGACAACATGTTTGTGGCATCTGTCTTCCTTTTTTAACACAGGTGTTTTGTAGACGCAGAGAGCCCATTAGTACAGCACAGGTAGTCCACTCTGTCTTCCTTGTCTGTAAACAAACGCTGTAACATGGATATATGGCTGTGTGGGAACCTTAACCCTATTAAGGTGAGTATCCATTTAAACTTCTGTTTTTGGGGGGAAAAAGATTTCTCGCTAATATGAAAGATAAGTTCCTTATGCTTCCAAAACAGGTACCGCAAAGAGATGTGTGTTAATGTTCAAGACCAAGCGTCGCGGCTCTTAACAAACCCCCCCCCCCTACAGAAGACATCTTCGTCCAATGATTTATGTGTAATGAGTCATGATCAAGGACTAGGGGTTAACCCTGACGATTCAGCGTTCTAATGAGTCATGATCAAGGACTAGGGGTTAACCCTGACGATTCAGCGTTCTAATGAGTCATGATCAAGGACTAGGGGTTAACCCTGACGATTCAGCGTTCTAATGAGTCATGATCAAGGACTAGGGGTTAACCCTGACGATTCAGCGTTCTAATGAGTCATGATCAAGGACTAGGGGTTAACCCTGACGATTCAGCGTTCTAATGAGTCATGATCAAGGACTAGGGGTTAACCCTGACGATTCAGCGTTCTAATGAGTCATGATCAAGGACTAGGGGTTAACCCTGACGATTCAGCGTTCTAATGAGTCATGATCAAGGACTAGGGGTTAACCCTGACGATTCAGCGTTCTAATGAGTCATGATCAAGGACTAGGGGTTAACCCTGACGATTCAGCGTTCTAATGAGTCATGATCAAGGACTAGGGGTTAACCCTGACGATTCAGCGTTCTAATGAGTCATGATCAAGGACTAGGGGTTAACCCTGACGATTCAGCGTTCTAATGAGTCATGATCAAGGACTAGGGGTTAACCCTGACGATTCAGCGTTCTAATGAGTCATGATCAAGGACTAGGGGTTAACCCTGACGATTCAGCGTTCTAATGAGTCATGATCAAGGACTAGGGGTTAACCCTGACGATTCAGCGTTCTAATGAGTCATGATCAAGGACTAGGGGTTAACCCTGACGATTCAGCGTTCTAATGAGTCATGATCAAGGACTAGGGGTTAACCCTGACGATTCAGCGTTCTAATGAGTCATGATCAAGGACTAGGGGTTAACCCTGACGATTCAGCGTTCTAATGAGTCATGATCAAGGACTAGGGGTTAACCCTGACGATTCAGCGTTCTAATGAGTCATGATCAAGGACTAGGGGTTAACCCTGACGATTCAGCGTTCTAATGAGTCATGATCAAGGAGATCAAGGACTAGGGGTTAACCCTGACGATTCAGCGTTCTAATGAGTCATGATCAAGGAGATCAAGGACTAGGGGTTAACCCTGACGATTCAGCGTTCTAATGAGTCATGATCAAGGAGATCAAGGACTAGGGGTTAACCCTGACGATTCAGCGTTCTAATGAGTCATGATCAAGGAGATCAAGGACTAGGGGTTAACCCTGACGATTCAGCGTTCTAATGAGTCATGATCAAGGAGATCAAGGACTAGGGGTTCTAATTTACTGGGTGCTTTGTTGCAGAAGTGTAAAGTTTACAAGACAAACAGAAAAGAAGAGGCTGGACTGTCTGACTTCGGACATATGTACTGTATATACACCATTGATTGGGACTGTCACACAGTTATTTTTTCCCCCGTACATCATTTACACGTTCCCTTTGTATGACCTTGGGGAATCGGCACTAATTTTGTGGGAGCTTATTTGCCATTGACAAGATAGTTACCTAACAAGAGAAACAGAAAGGGGTCTTTTTCCCATAATAATGGGTTACCTGATTCATATTTATGCAGGCCAATTCAAATGAGGTAAAAAAACGAACACAATCTAAATAATTTCACCAATCCTTCATTTACATTGTGTGTAACAGTGACACAACTCCAGTAAATGCATTGATTTGAGACAGCTTCATGACATCATTACCACTTCAGAGCGATCAATGTGTGGTAATCTCATTTGGACGTTCAGTCTACATTTACAGCTCAATTATTCCACCTAGTGGTATATTTAAGCAATAAGGCACGGGGTGGTTGTGGTATATGGCCAATATACCATTCTTATGCATGATGCAATGGATTGCATTGCTAGGACACAGCCTTTAGCCGTGGGTATATTGGCCATATATCACAAACCCCACGAGGTACCTTATAACTATTATAAACTGGTTACCAACGTAATTAGAGCAGTAAAAATAAATGTTTTGTCATACCCGTGGTATTCCCCACGGCTGTCAGCCAATCAGCATTCAGGGCTCGAACCACCCAGTTTATAAATCGTGATACAGTATGCAGTTGTAAAATACAGTATTTATTTTTCAAATTGCAGATTGTATTCCCAAAATACTTCACATTACTTGGCACAGATCATTTTTAATTTAACCTTTATTTTGACAGGGAGTCATATAGAATAAAACGTTATTGTCCATCCAGGATGGACATTTTTTCTTTGGCATCACCTTACATTAAAAAGATTACATGCATTCTCACATCACAAACATTCCACCATACTGCATAACCTAACAACATAGAGGACGTTAATACATTCCCTCGCAATTGTCCGCTGCCCCAACTGCACTAGATAGATAAGTACATATACCGATACAATTTACGTTGCATTTAGTAGTCCAACAACAGCACTAGATAGATAAGTACATATACCGATACAATGCATTTAGTAGTCCAACAACAGCACTAGATAGATAAGTACATATACCGATACAATTTACATTGCATTTAGTAGTCCAACAACAGCACTAGATAGATAAGTACATATACCGATACAATTTACATTGCATTTAGTAGTCCAACAACAGCACTAGATAGATAAGTACATATACCGATACAATTTACGTTGCATTTAGTAGTCCAACAACAGCACTAGATAGATAAGTACATATACCGATACAATTTACATTGCATTTAGTAGTCCAACAACAGCACTAGATAGATAAGTACATATACCGATACAATGCATTTAGTAGTCCAACAACAGCACTAGATAGATAAGTACATATACCGATACAATGCATTTAGTAGTCCAACAACAGCACTAGATAGATAAGTACATATACCGATACAATGCATTTAGTAGTCCAACAGCACAAGGAACGAACAAATGTTTGAACACGTTCTTCTTGGCCATGGGAATACTGAAGCGCCGGCCAGAGGAAAGTCTCTCGGACTGAGGGTGGGAGGGGTCGCCAACGACAGTCAGGGCCTTCTTGTTGGTTGCCTTGTGGAACAGAATGCTCAACTGTGCCTGTGGTCGACCAATTACTTTGCTGACTGTGTTTACTATTCTGGACAGTTTTCTTTTGCTCCCTCACGCTCAGATTACCATACCAGACTGTCATATTGAACGTGAGGATGCTCTCCACCAGACTTCTGTATACCCTCTCCAGAACATCCTGGTTTGACCCCGAACCCCTTCAATTTCCTAACTAAAATCAGGCGCTGGCTTGCTTTAAAAAAAAAAGAGAAAAACAGTCTGTGTTCTCTGTCATCCATTTGTGTCCCTAGGTATTTAAAACACTCAACCGCCTCCACTGATTGGTCGTTCAGTGAGAGTGGTTAGGACATTGGCAGGTTGTTGCCATTGTTGATCAGCTCATTTGTCTTGTGTTCAGAGAGAGGACACGCCCCTGTGTTCAGAGAAAGGACACGCCCCTGGGGTGCCCCTGTGTTCAGAGAGAGGACACGCCCCTCAGGTGCCCCTGTGTTCAGAGAGAGGACATGCCCCTGGGGCGCCCTTGTGTTCAGAGAGAGGACACGCCCCTGGGACGCCCTTGTGTTCAGAGAGAGGACACGCCCCTGGGACGCCCTTGTGTTCAGAGAGAGGACACGCCCCTGGGGTGCCCCTGTGTTCAGAGAGAGGACACGCCCCTCAGGTGCCCCTGTGTTCAGAGAGAGGACATGCCCCTGGGGCGCCCTTGTGTTCAGAGAGAGGACACGCCCCTGGGACGCCCCTGTGTTCAGGTCTCTCTGATGAACTGACCTGAACACAGGGACGTGTCCTCAGAGAGAAGTCGTGTTTCAGAGGACGCATGGCTCTCGACCTTCGCCTCTCCCGAGTCCGTACGTAGGGAAATAGTTGCAGTGATGGGATAAGACTATAACTACAAATTGGATATCACCAAATTGGGGAGATATTTTATATTTTTTTGCATTGTATTGAAAGCAGAACTAAAATCAATAAATCAATGTGTGCATATGATTTTGCATGTTGTAGGTGACTAGCCACCATGTTCACCAAGACTAATAGATAGATCTGATGTCATACATGAAGAACTTTTAATGTCCCTGAATATGTGGATGTTACTCTGACTTGTAGTAACAGACCATGATACCAGGCTTAAAATATTAAATGTAACTAACTGCATGGCATCTACATAATCCCAGAAAGTCATTATTACATCATCCCAGAAAGTCATTATTACATCATCCCAGAAAGTCATTATTACATCATCCCAGAAAGTCATTATTACATCATCCCAGAAAGTCATTATTACATCATCCCAGAAAGTCATTATTACATCATCCCAGAAAGTCCTTATTACATCATCCCAGAAAGTCATTATTACATCATCCCAGAAAGTCATTATTACATCATCCCAGAAAGTCATTATTACATCATCCCAGAAAGTCATTATTTAACATGACAGGGCCATAAACAATAACTAGTAATGCGGTATACTCCAAGAAAGGTTCAAATCTCACCTTTCTGGTAAAACTAGTTATACGTTGCTGAGGTGTAGTCACTTCTGAGGACACAAGCTCAAGTTTTTCAGTAGGATTTATTTCCTTTTCAACAAAACTGTATGTAAAAGGCTTGCATTGACTTATATGCTTTCTAAATGTAGTATAATCACATTATAAAACTACTAACTCTAAGATGTCATGTTCTGTAAAACTATGAAATACATATTTGTATGTTAAGTGTTAGAGAAAATGTGCATCTGTTTTTAAAGGTCTCTCTCTTCAGTGATGAAGATGAGGGCACCGCACCACAGCTGTGAATGTCACTCAGAGCTTTAACTTGACTTCCTGAACTCGTTAAAAACTATCCTTTCATCTCATATTCATATTGTTCATCTATGACAAACAGAAAGTGTTTTTTGTTTAAAATCTATGAATTATTTTAGATCCCCCCCCTGCAGGAGGCCTTTTGGTAGATAAGAATGTGTTCTTAACTGACTTGCCTAGTTAAATAAAGGTAATAAAAATGAACTTGTTTTAAATAGATCTCGGAATGTGCTGTAGAGATGAAACCATTCTCTCCTGCTGCGCTACGATGTAACGACTGATAGGCATTTGACAGTGGCTGTGATTTAGGGTTCAGCCAGAAGTTGATGGACAGTCGGAAGAGCAAATGAAATGGTAGGAGGGACATCCCAGCTTCAAGTGGTTTCAGATTTCACATCCTACATTGCACAGGCTAAAAAAATATTCAACTGTGCTATCGCTCAATGCATGCTATTTCGATCTACGGTGTCCACATACCGATTTATTAGCGAAAATTACGGTCATAACCGTTACCAGAACCACGCAGGTCCACTTAACAGGGGAATATTTATTCCCTGAGAGGTTTTAAACCCAGCAAAGAAGAGTGCTGAGCAAAGATTCTTGAAGATGGGCAGGGATGTGACTCAGATGAAACGGGGCTATTCTACCTGACACAGGGACAGTTGAACCGTTACACCAGAGTCTAAACCCAGGCTAGACAGGCTCAGTAAATGTGGTGTCAGAGGAGACGCTGTAGAAGGACAGAGTGCCAGCCAGCTTGTCCAGATTACACTCCTTCTTTATGGGAGTGTATGGAGGAGAAATGTAAGATAGTGGGCTTGTTAATGTGTCTGACAGTGAAATCATCGTGATGATCAGGACTCCAGCCATGTTGGGGTCCAGTGTGAGATCATAAGCATCTTGATGGAGACATAAATACTAATCATCATCATTTATGTTTTCAGACAACATGGATCTCTGTTTGCACCTCCAATCTGGCTACAGTTGATATTTGTTTGGACTATTAAGGTATATAAAGCTCAAGTAAAACTGTAGTTTTTGACAAAAGTTTAAAACCTCAAAACGACAGGTTTGTTTTTCACTGCGAACAATGTTTACATTTCTTAAGCGCTGATTTTAACCAACACTTTGCATCATGGTCCACACTGTGAGACAGCAAAATATCAAAAAAGTGTAGCTTCACTCCTGAGTCTTCTGGGTGATTGTAGCTCAGGTCTAGAGCTCTCTCAGGTGGGAGGGGGTTTGACCTCAGAGGAACACAGCCTTCCTTTGACTCCACAGAATGACAACCTGCACGAAGAAGTTCACTCTTAGAAATAGTGGTACTCTCTGAACCCGAATAATATCCATTCATGTCAAATACAACACACGGGAGAAGTACTGACCTCAGTGTCTCCTGTTTACAGTGCGGACCTTCCTGTCCAGCAGAGAGCAGCTCCACACCTGAATCCTGTAGGTTATTGTCACTCAGGTCCAGCTCTCGTTCTTGTGAGGTGTTTGAACCCGAGAGCGGAGGTAAACGCTTCACAGCATCTCTATGTAAGGTTCCCTCCATCCAGGCAATGTGGGGTTATAAAACAATAGTTCATAGTGTATTTGTATCAGGATACAATCCATTGAGCGCTGCTCCTGCGTGATTGACTTGACGTTAAAGGCAAGCGATGTCGGCTCACTCGGGAAATGACCTTGAAATGTCAAGCGCGCTACAGCATGGCCTTAATGGAGAATGTTTAAGCTGAGGTCAGAATCTCACAAACTATTGGCCTACAAAATAAAATGATGCTGTTTAGAAATTACCGTAACTTGCAGAATTCTGAGATCAATTATCTTTACCTTGATGATGGTCAATTATTGGAGTATGAATCCAGGAACATACATGTGCATGTCAAGGCATATCGATACCAATGAGCATAATGACAATTTGAAATCTCCAGCAGCTTGGTTTGTTATGTGTTACTGACAAGGTTGGAGACTCAGAAAACATTTCCTCTGATCTGGAGTATGTCTTCAGGTCAAACATGTACAGCTTCCCCTTCTGAAGTCAGCAACACAAAAAGCCCCCAGAGCTGACCAATATGCAGGTGACACTTTGGCTTCTGAGAGAAGCTCAGGTAGCTTTCTTTATCTCATCCACTAGAGAATATGGTCATTCAGCTCGTTCAGACTGCGGGAACAGATTGATGCACCTCGCCGGAGACAGGGGATTCTCCCTGATCTTCTCCTTGATGTAGTTCACTGTTTCCTCATTGGTCTGTGGGCTGCTTCCTGTCTGTGTCAATAGGCCTTGTAGGAGAGTATGATTGGACTCCAGTGAGAGGCCCAGAAGGAAGCGGAAGAAAAGGTCCAGGTGTCCATTCTTACTCTGTAAGGCCATGTCTTGAGGCGGTGTGTCTTCAGACATCTGAAGTTTTCTGGTTGGGGGTGGTGGGTTTTCTTGCTTGGTTAATATATTTACATTATCTTTGGTGAATGTGACAAACACAAACACAGCAGCAAGAAACTCCTGGATGCTCAGATGAACAAAGCTGAACACCGACACTTCTCTCACATCAATGCCACACTCTCTTAGGTCTTCCTCATAGAAGATCAGATTGCTTTTCTCCAGCTGTTGGAAGGCCAGTTTCCCCCCAGCTTCAGAATCTCTTCATCCATTTTCATGTGTGAATCCGTCTCGGCTTTCTCTTGTCCCCCCATGAATATTTCTGGGTTTTGTGTAATACGTTGGTAGTTCAAGAAGTGTGAGTACATCTCAGTCAGAGTGTTGTGCATCTCTCCCGCTATCTCTCTCTCTGCTTCTCCCAAAAAGTATTTCTATAACAGTGGTAGAGATCCAACTAAAGATTGCACATGACGTAGGGGCTCCTTGATGTCTTTATGTGTGTGATGATTCTGCTGGTCAGGTTCTCATCACTGATTCTGTTCCTAAAGTACTTCCCCTTCTGGGGGTCGATGAACACTCGGGGGGGGGGGGGGGGGGGTTGATTGGCTGCTGCAGAATGGGAGACTATCCACAAGAGAGGAGAGGTAGGCAGAATCCCCTTGTGTCACAACAGCTCTTGTTGTTCTGGAAGTCTAGAGGAAGTCGGCACTCATCCAGACCATCGAAGACAAACAGAACGCTGTACTTGTCAAAGTTGGTTTCCATAGAGAAGTGATCTAAAAAAAAGTTCAAATAAACTGTATTTCCTTTAAAAAATATATATAATTCAACTCCCAAAAATAGAATATCAATTTCACGTCATTTTCTCTTCCTTCAGCCCAGTCCAAAAGGAACGTCACTACAGAGTGTTTTAAAGATGCCAGCGACTCCTTTTGTCAGCACATTTCTGATTGTTTGTCTAGTCCGGGTAAAAGCTCCAAGATGTCGATGCATTTGATTGATGTTTCTTATGTTGCTGGTCTTCTAGATGCTGCCTCATATCGGTCTTACCTCATGTTCTGTATTGACCTGTGACCTCTGCGACGTAGAGCTCCCTATTGATCTGTAGTGTTTGGTTTCATTGTTTTAGGTATTATTTCAAAACACACCTTCACTCTTCCTCTTCAGCAAGTTCATCTAAAAGACCCGACAATGCATTAAAAAATGTGTTTCGTTGTAAACACATTAAACTCATATCACGCACGTTAATGTTACTATGATATAGAAAAGTGGCAGGTAGCCGAGTGGTTAGAGCGTCGGACTAGTAACCGGAAGGTTGCAAGATCGAATCCCCGAGCTGACAAGGTAAAAATCTGTCGTTCTGCCCCTGAACAAAGCAGTTAACCCACTGTTCCCCGGTAGGCTGTCATTGTAAATAAGAATTTGTTCTTAACTGACTTGCCTAGTAAAATATTAAATCAAGTATATATGGTAATGCTTTATTTTCCAGTCCTCTAATTATGTGGAATTTACTTAGAGACTACGAAGTAACAGCGTCAACTACAGTATAAAACGTAGACGAGCGTGTCCATACTGGAGTAAAGTTGATCGTTCTATAGACGGCCTACATCTGTCAATCAACTGAGCCGGGGGGAAACTCAAACAGTAGGCTATTATCTGTTTTCACACCTTTCATTATGTGACAATGGATAGGCTAACTGGTAGCCTATAGAACGATTTGCAGCCATTATTGTTCACCTCATTACCTCTCTTTGTTCTGCTTGCAACCAAAGTCTTCCAAGATATACTGAACAAAAAATATAAACGCAACATGCAAGAATTTCACTGAGTTACAAGTCATATGAGGAAATCAGTCAATTGAAATATTCATTAGGCTCTAATCTATGGATTTCACATGACTGGGACTATAGATATGCATTTTGGTTTTTTTGGTCAGATACCTTCAAAAAAAAAAGGGCCTCAATCTCGTCACGGTATCTCTGAGAATTCAAATCGCTATGGGGCACTCTGTTCACAACGATGACATCAGCAAACCTTGGAACAAATCATGGATTTTCTTTCTTTGCCACGGCAAATCTTCGGTAGCAATTTACCCAACCCTTTGTATGAATGTAAAACAGTGTTGGTGTAGCCTACTGTAGCCTATTTGATCTATTTCCTATTTATGTCCAGTAAGACAAGCGTCTTTAAAATACATGACCATACCAGACATTTTATCAAGATCGGGGGGGGGTTAAAATATCCCTGGATTGTCCATATTTGAAATGTGTAACTACGGGTGTTATCACATATAGTCCAATTATAAAAGATCCGATCTGTCGTCTTTAAAAGATCCGATCACAGTCCTCTTTAAAGTGAACTCTGGGAAGAAAAAAAAAAAAAAAAAGCTAAAGACCTTTGTTCACTTCACCTATTTTGTGGGTCCAAGTCCTCTTTGCATTCCCATTGCTATGTTTAGAAAGGAACCAAAATCTTTTTCTAATATTCAGTTATAATCCATATTAGAATTACAAAATTCAAGTCAAGCCTTCTCATCAGAACGTGTTGTCAGTTAAATATAACTACACTCTAAAAATGTGTGTTTCAACAATGGTTGTTCTAAGATCCTCAAAGTTCTTTGAAGAACCTTAGGGTTCTAAGGTTCTTAGAACCCCAACCCCATAGGAGCTGGGGTTCATCGAGGAACCTCTTTAGTTGGTGGCGGTTCTTGTGGGAACCTAACTGCCCGACTGAAACATTTGGATTTGAAAGGACAGCAGGTGCAGACACCTAAATTGAGATCTTTAAATTTTTCAGATAAGGCAAGGTTTGTCCCTTCTATAATCTAAATTGATATTGTTTTATGGTAATACCATCCATCTTTTCATATTTATTCAAATCTTTCCAAAACAAAAAATGGACACAATTCAATGGATATCAATCAATAGAGCTAAGGATATGTACAAATAAAGGGGTCAGTTATACTACTGAATATCTCTTCCGCGTTTAACCCAACCCCTCTGAATCAGAAAGATGAAGGGGGTTGCCATAATCGACATCCACATCTTCGGGGAACAGTGGGTTAATTGCCTTGCTCAGGGGTAGAACGACAGATTTTTAAAAACCTTGTGAGCTCGAGGATCTGATCCAGCAACCTTTCAGTTACTGGCCCAATGCCCTAACCACTAGGCTACCTGCCACCGTAGGCTATAAGAATATGTTGAAGGCTAGCTGTACTGGGTGCAGATGACTGAACTGGTCACTTTTGTGTCTGTAGGTATACAGATGAGGCATACAAAAGACATGTTAATTGGTATGTTATGCAGATCACATTCACCATCCTCCTCCCTTACCTCTTCAATACGGACAAGTTTTGTATGAAACCATTATCCAAACTTTTATCCACATTCACCACAAACCAAGGTATGATTTCCGTTGAGTGCATGTTTTGTTAATCGTCTATAGAACATTAGCCGGGTTCCAGATCTTTGTGCCATTTCATTCAACTCCTTGCCAAATATAATGGCATGACAAACAGACTGGTAAACAGGCTAGAAGAACGTGACATTTCAAATCTAATTTTCTGTACAATGGCTTTCTTAATAAAAAGATACATTAGCAAGTATTGTTCTCTTGGTAGAAAATAAATATTAAATTGTTGAGTCAAATTTAAAGTAGAAGTATACATTTAATAAGAATTTGTGAAGTGCATATACAGAATTTTCAGCAAATGTTAAAAACTAAACCTTGTGGAAAATGTCTTTGTAATACCCATCCGTAAATTCTAATGTTGGGTTTAATTTACATGTGGTCTGTCTGAGGTGTAGACTGGAATCACTGACAGGGCAAAAGTGGTGATGGAAATATAACATTGTATTGATTAGACTCGTAACAGAAAAATGGTACATTAGTCATTAAATCACAATGAGACTTACAATCTGCAGTGAGAACGATACTCAACAGGAATGCGACCCAATCAAAAGATCTCAAAATCACACTGTACATTTCCTTAAACGGTTCAGTTTTCACCAAGGAAAATGTTTAATTATTCATATGGCAAAAAAAATAAACAATTAGAAGTTGAATTGGGGAAGCACGATCCGACCTATAACACAAAGGCTCCCAAAATAGAGAAAAACATTACAGGGCATCCAAGATACTGGCACAACGACCAAATCTCTGATTTAAAAAAAAGTGAGAGATTGTGGGAGTGTGTCACCAAAGGCAAGCCTCTCCATTCATTCCACACTAGCAAGCAAGCAGGCCACCACAAAGCCAGGTGCCATGGTCTCAGCACGACAACTCTTCAGTCCATACCACTATACCACTTGAAGCTGGTGGTTACTTAAAAAAAATAAGAGGACGGGCTTATTGGAATAGACGGAATGGAATAAATGGAACGCTATGAAGTATTCTGATCCTCTCGTTCCATTCCAGCCATTCCAATGAGACGGTCCTCCCTCCAGCCACCACTGCACTACAACACTGAACTACACACATCCCTAGTGGGGGCTCAGTGCTGGCTCTCAACCGAGGGGGAGCGAGACCGGGACGGAGACTGCTTCCGGGCCGGGACAGGGGAAACGGGAGGAGGCGTGCGAGAACGGGAGCGTGGGGGAGGGGTACGGGAGCGTGGGGGAGGGGTACGGGAGCGAGGGGCAGGGGTACGGGAGCGAGGGGATCTGGAACGGGACTGGGAGCGATGTGCGGCCCTGCCCCCTACCCCAGAGGAAGGCTTCTTCTCCGGGGTACGGCTGGCCGAGCGAGATCGGGGGCTCCTGGAGCGGTTATGACTCCTGCTACGGGACTTGGAGCGGGGGGAACGGCTACGGGACCGGGAGTAGCTACGAGAGCCACGGGAACGACTCCTGCTGTGGCTGTTGGAACAGAAGAATGAAAAGTTTTGTTTCCCCCCACCATCAAGAGCATTAGTTAGTGCAGAGCCGTAATATATTACTAACACTCCCCCTGGACACTTGTCAGTCCCCACTTTCACCCACATGTATGTCTACATCTCATTTCCTTATTGTCAGAATTGTGTCAAAACTAAAAATATAAATAACATAAATAATGAGAGCACTGGTTTACAACTAGCTGGAAAATGACAGTCAAGTCCCTGTGTTTGTCTAGTCTCAGTGAAACTATAAGTTGCAATTGGAAAGGGAGATACTAACCGGCTCTTGCGATCCTCAGACAGTTTTAACTTGCGTCCATTCAAGTCTGTTCCGTCCAGCTTATCAATGGCGTTCTTCATATCACTGTGTGATGCGAACTCCACCACCCTGTAGAATCAAATCACATTCAGTCAACAGGCTCATTTCATAATAGCAACCATTCAACCGAAGGTATATTTGGTTTGTTTTCAAGTAGAGCACAACATTTTTTTGTAAACAGACCATGTGGGTTTATTATTGGACAAGCCAGAGGTAGTCTCTCCCTTTCTCAGTCCATAACGAACATGGGTCATCGTGCAAAGAGACCAAAAGTTTTGGAACGGAATATAACCAATGAATAAAGCCCAGATCAACTGAACAAACAACTCACCCTTCATTCTTGTTGGTTCTGTGTGCATCCACAAAGGTGACTTCTCCGGCTTTCCTCATCAGGTCTTTCAGGTCCTACGATGAAGCATACGAGTCAGTGACGAGGAAACAAGACTATATAATGTGGCTGAGAGGCTTTTCTGTGAACCTGTGAAAGACTAATCAGTAAACCACGACAGCAACATCCACCCACCCCGTAATACTGACTTCCAACAAAACACGCTAATCATGTGATGTTTTAGCTTTTTCAGACGAGGGCGTTTAAGTGATGAGCCACTGAAATAACTTCACAGGTAGACCAACTTGGTTAACTATCTTACCCAAAGGAGAAACATGTTAACACTACGTGGTTCCTTTGGTATTGTATTTGTTTCATGTTTGTTGACAACTAGGATTGACGGACTACACATTTCATTTAACAGAAGATATTAAGGCAGTGAGACGTGACAAATCCCTTCCGGTTGAGGCGGCTTGGAAATGTTTGAGATTTGTCAACTATCGGTGTTTTAAGGGGGCATCGCTTAAAAATAATTCTATGCAATGTATTTTTATTTTATCTTAAGCTCCTACTTTAATCAAGGGGTTCTTTCATTAACCTATTAGGTAGACTAGTATAATTCCATAAGGACTTATAAACTTATAGACAGCGTTCTCCAGTAAGACTAGGGTATATTATTCTACTCCCTGATCCTCCCAACCCTTAAACCCAATCACATGAGTTATATGTTACTTACCGTTCCATACCCAGGGAGACATTAGCAAAGAGCCACTTGTCCAAATAGCGGACCAATGGGAACCAATGCAGTCACAGTGTTAAGCCCTTGAGAAACGACCTCCCTCAGCCTTGACAGACCCGGACTCCGGCCAGCCTCCACAAGGGACCACCAGAGAGCAAGTAGGGGAAGGAACGAAGGAAGGGGGTGTGCAGTGTGCCCAACTGTCAACACCCCCAGCTCCATCAGCAACAGATAAAGAACCAAACGGGAGAGTGTAGGGAACGTGGAGTGGATTGAGGGGGTTACAGGCTGGCTGCAGTCGGGGGGGGGTTTCCACCAGACCAGACCACCTCCAGACTGGGGCTTACGAGGGACCATCCTAAGGCTATCCTGCGCTAGAGCCCTTTCACCAGCTACGGGGCCCAGCCAAGATTTAGACCAGCGGCAACTGCGTGTAAGGAGAGGCACCAAATGGACACTATTGAAAACACAACCAGCAGAGGGCGCTATGCACATCAGACACCTCCAGGGGAGGCAGTGCATGCAACTCCTTCATAAACTAATAACCAGATAAGAATATGCTCATGAAAAAAAGGGGTTTAAGATGTGTTCGGTTACATTTACCTTTAAGTCTAAGAGGTGCTTATTCTTGAAAGATACAGTAAAACGAAGTCAAGAAATAAACAATTCTGAATTCATAACATCGAAACGGGTCCTTGCCGTTCTATTCACCTAATGGGCTATTGAGCATATTGCTACGTTTTTTTTAATAATAAATGAAAAATGTGAATGTTTCTATAAAAAAATGCTGCTTCACACAGACTAAAAAGGCAGTACCAGATCAAGTAAAACGATAATTTTTTGTATCACATTGAACCCGATGGGTGTAACCGCTCACCTGCCAACTGATTCGTGACGACAGGTTCTCCACGATGATTCGGTGCTCCGTTCGCACCGGGGGACCATACCTACTGCATGGGTGGAAGAGAGCAAAGTTGTAACGTGGAAGAGATAGTGTTTTATAGTTACCATAGGAACTTTAAAACCACACTCAGAAAATTACAGAAACCCATTTACTTTTACCTGTTGAACACTAAACTCTAATCACATTGACTAAACTTCATTCACTACAAAATAAACTTCCAAGCTCCTAAAATTGCCCGGTTTCCACCGAATTCATATATGCAAGATTGGGATGAAAATATAAGGGAATAAGCGGGAAATTCAGATCTCCCCCAACTAGGAGTTTTTAAGGAAGTTTACGTAATGTTGGAAGGCCAAACTGCATACGAAGAGGTTGTGAAAGGCAGTCTGAGGAGTCTATACCTGGAGCCACCACTATGACCACCAGAACCCTGGCGGTAGCTGCTGAAACGAGGTGAGAAGCGTCCGCTTCCTCCACCACCACCACCACCGCCACCACCCCCCATCCCTGGTCCACCACCCCTCCCTCTTCTGGAGCGGGCATGCTCTATCGTCACCCTATAGAGACAAAACAGTTAATACCAAGTCTACAGAAATTACTGATAAAGTAAATTAAATTCACACACTGAATGCAGCTAGGCCCAAGTCAGAAAAAAGGAGTAGCAGTTCTGTGTAAATACCACCACTATATGGAGTAAACGCCCAAAAACCAATTTCACCATTGATCTTTCTTAATAATTTGAAGAATGCATCCAAATCCTTACCTTTCACTACATAGTTCCTTGCCATTCAGCTCGTATACGGCATCATCCGCATCTCTGTGGTCATCAAACTCCTGATGAAAGACAAAATGGGCGTATCTAATTAAGGTTGCATTCAAAGCTGTTTTCGCTGGGGGGGGGGGGAAAACGAGCTTTGAACTGAAAATCGATTTGAAATCAGGTCATCCAACTCGGGCCTCTTCATCGAGCTCCGACCTGAAGGTTTCTGACGTCATATTTGACCTCGTATTTTTCCGTGTTCCCAGTTGTTTTGAACAAGGCATAACAATCCAAACGTTCACTGACCACCCCTAGACAGGGCTTTGGGGCACTCGTCAGCCGAGCTTGTAGTCTTCCTTTTTTTTTTTTTACTAACCAGGGTCTGAAATCTGTGCCATGTAATATTTGGGAAAATACATTTCACTAATCAGCGGGCTAAGTCAGAAACATTTTCTACTAGCCCGGTCTGAAAAGTAATAGTTATAGGTTAGCTAAATGTCCATCCCTGCCCCTTACAATGCCAACTGGCAAGACCGACTTACCACAAAGCCGAATCCGTTCTTCAAATTTACTTCTCGGATCCGTCCATATCCCTTGAAGAATTTCTCCACATCCCTCTCACGGGCGTGGGGGCTCAAACGACCGATAAACACACGACATCCACTCATGATGATACTCTGCATTACAAAAAAAAAATTTGGGACGGGAAAAGTTATTCAACTATAAACAGTAACGTTACCCCCAAACACGTAGTTAACTAACATTAACTGAGAAGGCCCAGACCAGTGTGGTTGCTAACTAGCCAAGCGCTAACAATACGTTGCCAAGTTAAGCAGCAGTTAGTCGTGTAAGTTAATATTAGCCAAATAGTCAGCAAGTTAAGTCTAGGTTCGGCAACGTTAACAGTATATTTAACCACATATACATAAGCAACACCAGTTATATACCGTTCTATATAAAATAAATCCCAATCGAAAAGGCGTGGGTATGTACACGTTAGCTAGCTAACGTTACTAGCCAGCTAGCTAGCTGAAAGTCGTTAGTTACTGTATGTCGTGCAGTTAACTTTCTGCTAGCTTAGCTGCAATAATAGCTCGGCATTCAGATGAACTGTTAATCATTACATTATGTATTTGCCAAATATGTGTGCCAATCTGCTAAATGATTATAAACGTGGAGCTCACCTTTCTGTCGTCTCTTCGTTACTTCTTGCTTGCTTGTGTGTATCAAAATGGCGACAGCGAGAGGTAACCGGATGTACTTCAGCACCAAGGTGAATGGGTGTGTTCTAGACGTATCAAAAAAGTTCCACAAAACCCCTAATCTGTAAATGAACAACCTCAACATTAACAAAAATGTAGCGAAAATGCACATAAAAATATTCAATCTTTACGACACATTTCCCGCTGTCCATCTCATCTCAATGGACTCATAGCCCCTCGTCCTATATTTTTATTAAAAAAGACAAAAACCCAGTCCCTGCAGGAGGCCTTTGTTCTTAACCGACTTTATTTTTTATTCTAATATTTAAAACATACAATATATTTGCAGTGAAGCCGCTCAACAACTACATCACATTAGTCCTCTGACAGACTCCCATCCAGGGCGACACATAGAAGCAACCAGAGTCAACGCCCTGGTCAAGGGCACCTCGACAGATCTCCAACAAGGTCAAGAACAGGGACCCGAACCAGCGATCCATCAGCCACCGGCCCAAGCTCCCAACCGCCAGGCCACCTGCCTTCCATGATCCACCCACAGTTCCCTAAGAGCTGCCCCTCAACCATCCGAGACCCCCCGAAAAATAATTCCATTCCACTCCAAGACCCCCCATATATATACACACACACTCTCATTCCCACACTGAATGCGTGTGTATATGCATGTGTACAACACTGCCCCTCAGTGTCATTCAAAAAGTACTTTTTGTTGTTTTATTTTGACTTTATTTTTTACACTTTTATCTTTGACCATCATTCTATCCCTAGCCCAGCAACTCCACTCCCACTTGCCTAGTTAAATAAAAGGTTAAATAAAATAAATTAATAGTTCGATTTTCCTCCCATTCAATGTGGTTTACATCAGACTCTGTGTGGCCTTATTGTATGCAATGCAACAGGACAGGAAAAAAATATATTGGTGTTATTCTTGTATCTTTATTCCATTACCATTCTTAAAATTGTGGCATCGTCTTTCAATTCAGGGAAAAGCACATTACCAATTGAGGTTAAAATTGACACAATAGAAAAAGTTATCCGACTGTTCTTCTCGGTAGAAAGTGTCAAAACATGATTTCAATGGTAAAGCATGGAATACTGACCTTTACAGAACACATTTCAAATCCATGGGTTCAATTCACTGACCTCTATAGAACCCATTTCAAATCCATGGGTTCAATTCACTGACCTCTATTGAACCCATTTCAAATCCATGGGTTCAATTCACTGACCTCTATAGAACCCATTTCAAATCCATGGGTTTAATTCACTGACCTCTATAAAACCCATTTCAACAAGAAGAAAAAAAATCTTCCTGATAATGCCAACAACAAAAAAAGGAGTTACGCATTAAAAAATAAATACAAATATAGATTATTTAAAAATATAAGTATATAAACAAATAAATAGTTTTTCCCCCACCCAGTTGTCATGGAGATGGTGTATGGTAATGAGACACCTGTGTAACAACCACAGGTCATGTGATTTCCTTCCTGAGAGGGGGATGGGGTACAGAAGGGTGGAGGCAGACAGACAGACAGTAAATCAAGGAGAAGAGAAAGGACAATATTATTCTCCAGAAATATGTATGGAATACAATGGAGTGGGCTTCACAAGGCAATACTATTGACTTTACAAGAGCAGCATTATAAACGCATGAACAGAAAAGGGTGAATAACATGTATCCTCATGTCTGTCTCGTCTGGAAACAGCATTATTTATGTTTTTTTTAATGGAATAGTAGTCAGTGTAGTACACTAGTCCAGGATTTGACTGGTAGGACCACTTCCCCCTTGTTTCAGGAAGCACATGTGTAAATCCGACTCATTCAGAGACATTTCCACATCAATTCAAAAGACATTTAGAAAAGAAAAAAAAACTTTTCCTTCACACAATGCTCCCACTGTAACCCAGCCCCGACACACCAACTCAATCACTCTGTGGAATCAGCTGGGAAGGCAGTTAGGGAAGGCCGCTGGGAGTGTCAACCAAGGCCTGTGATTCAACAGTTACTATGAGTTTCATCATGAAAGATTTCCATGGAAGAACGAGTATAAATGCAACTTTCAGAGTCATCTGACAGTGTTATTCATGATAGTGGTAAATTGGCAAATTACATGGGGTTGCAGACACCATCTTGTTAAACAATGCACGAGACCATGCTATGGACAAATAACACCCTAATATAAATATTCATTTGATAAAATGAATATGATCAGAGATTAAATTTAGATGTCTTCACTTCTTGTCGAATCCTTTGTTTTCAGTTAAGAATGTCGTTTTAAGGTGCTAGTTCAAAACAACCCACAGGTAGTTACTCCTAAACAGAGAATATATATCGCTATATTGGGTTCTGCTCCTTCAACTTCTAAAAAATGGCCAGCATATTAACTTACCCCTAACACATCAACAAAACAAACATCACTGATGATTACAACTGAAGGCCAAGTAAGGGAGTTATTGAACCTCTTGAAACTAGCAGAGAGTAACATCCTGCTAAATGCCACAATACCAGTAGTCTCAGACTGAGAGATACTTAGGCTGCCTCCCAAAATTGGCATAGGGTGCATCTCTGTGGTGTCAGATATCTAGTCTAAAGAAGAAGCTGCTCTGGAAAGAGGGCATCAGGGATGAAGGGTGACAAAGGTTTAAAAAAATCCTGGAAAAAGACAAATACTAGAAAGTACCCCAGCCCTCTGGTCAATCTGAGAGAGCCATGCCATGCTCTGAGTTAGTTTGTCAACACCTATAACAAATCCTTCAGAATATATCTACCGTACTCTAACAAGGGAGAAAACCAGGGAAAGGATCCAAGGGGATTTTGCAGGTCCCCTGGCCCCGGCGGTTTCATGAGTTAGTACTAGCAGGCTAACTAATCATCCGTCCCCCGTCTCTGTTCTCAGGGGTGGTACTATGAGGTCAGGTGGTTATTCAGTCAGGCCCACAGATATTATATCACTACATCCCCTGCAGGGGTGAGCTGGTGACCTTCTGGTCCAGAGTTCAGAGGTCAAAGGTCATTGAAAGAGAGTCCTATTGGCTATTCTCTTCAGACCCTACAGTTATTGGTTCAGACTCGTGTATGGCGACAGCTGTGTGAGGATCCGGTGCCCGCCCCGGCGGTCCCGGAGGCTGAGTTGGGGTCGTCGTCGCTGGACTCCCCGGCCTCCCGCTCCTCCTTGTGGAGACCCATGCTGATGTGGCTCTGGAGGGCAGCGGGGGTCAGCCACTCCTTAGGGAGGCAGGTCTGGAGAAAGGGCACGCAGGAGCTGAAATAGGCCAGGCGGTTCACCCAGCGAGGGATCTCACGCCCACACAACAGCTGGAATAGAACGAGTACAACTAAAAAATAATAATACTCCACCAAAAAATGTATTTTATATTCAATAGGCATTACTCCTTTAACAACAAAAAAATGGTTGTATTGCTCTTATAAAATTATCCAGTTATCAAGTTATTCGACAATAACGTAAATATATTTCAGATACTGTACGTGTGATCGAACAAACAAACGTTGAATAATTGGATGAATGTTTCTTCTACTGACCTCAGACAGCGAGGATGAGAAGTGGTTGCAGTTCTTGTGCATTAGATGGTAGGAGTTACCCTTAAAATCTGTCCCCAGGTCCTCCATTATTTTATCCATATCTTCCTCTGCAAAGTCTGTTGTGCCCAAAGCGATAGCCTCCCTGTGTAGAATGAAGAAAACAAAGCTGATATGGACATACCAAACTTGGAAAAACCGGTGCTGGGTGTAACGGGGAATTATTTTATTAATTCCTCTCCTGTATTTTAAGTACTGAGGTTCCTACCTATAAGTACTGAGGCTCCTACCTATAAGTACTGAGGATACTACCTATAACTACTGAGGTTCCTACCTATAAGTACTGAGGTTCCTACCTATAAGTACTGAGGTTCCTACCTATAAGTACTAAGGATCCTACCTATAAGTACTGAGGATCCTAACTATAAGTACTGAGGTTACTACCTATAAGTACTGAGGATACTACCTATAAGTACTGAGGATCCTAACTATAAGTACTGAGGTTCCTACCTATAAGTACTGAGGATCCTACCTATAAGTACTGAGGATCCTGCCTATAAGTACTGAGGATCCTGCCTATAAGTACTGAGGATCCTACCTATAAGTACTGAGGATCCTACCTATAAGTACTGAGGATCCTGCCTATAAGTACTGAGGTTCCTAACTATAAGTACTGAGGATACTACCTATAAGTACTGAGGTTCTTACCTATAAGTACTGAGGTTCTTACCTATAAGTACTGAGGATCCTACCTATAAGTACTGAGGATACTACCTATAAGTACTGAGGATACTACCTATAAGTACTGAGGATACTACCTATAAGTACTGAGGATACTACCTATAAGTACTGAGGATCCTACCTATAAGTACTGAGGATACTACCTATAAGTACTGAGGTTCCTACCTATAAGTACTGAGGATCCTACCTATAAGTACTGAGGATCCTACCTATAAGTACTGAGGAATCCTACCTATAAGTACTGAGGTTCCTACCTATAAGTACTGAGGATACTACCTATAAGTACTGAGGTTCTTACCTATAAGTACTGAGGATACTACTTATAAGTACTGAGGATACTACCTATAAGTACTGAGGATCCTACCCATAAGTACTGAGGATCCTACCTATAAGTACTGAGGATACTACCTATAAGTACTGAGGATCCTACCTATAAGTACTGAGGATACTACCTATAAGTACTGAGGATCCTACCCATAAGTACTGAGGATACTACCTATAAGTACTGAGGATCCTACCTATAAGTACTGAGGATACTACCTATAAGTACTGAGGATCCTACCTATAAGTACTGAGGATACTACCTATAAGTACTGAGGATCCTACCTATAAGTACTGAGGATACTACCTATAAGTACTGAGGATCCTACCTATAAGTACTGAGGATACTACCTATAAGTACTGAGGTTCCTACCTATAATTACTGAGGATACTACCTATAAGTACTGAGGATCCTACCTATAAGTACTGAGGATCCTACCTATAAGTACTGAGGATCCTACCTATAAGTACTGAGGATCCTACCTATAAGTACTGAGGATACTACCTATAAGTACTGAGGATCCTACCTATAAGTACTGAGGATCCTACCTATAAGTACTGAGGATACTACCTATAAGTACTGAGGATCCTACCTATAAGTACTGAGGATCCTACCTATAAGTACTGAGGATCCTACCTATAAGTACTGAGGATACTACCTATAAGTACTGAGGATCCTACCTATAAGTACTGAGGATACTACCTATAAGTACTGAGGATCCTACCTATAACAAGTCTACCAGTGTTGAATGTTATGGTTAAAGTTTGGCTCCATTCTGTGTCTGGGACACACTGATAATGTATCTGTCACACTGTGTGATTCTGTAGCAGCTGATGTTGTGACTTCCTACAAGCGTCTCAGTCTGGTGTTTAGAGAACATTTAGTGCCATCTGATTAATATATACAGTGCCTTCAGAAAGTATTCATACCCCTTGACTTATTCCACATTGTGTTACAGCCTGAATTTAAAATGTTCTCACCCCTCTACGCACAATACTCCATAATGACAAAGTGAAAACATGTTTTTAATTTTTTTTATTTGCAAATTTACTGAGAATGAAATGCAGAAATATCTCATTTACATAAATATTCACACCCCTGAGTTAGAATCACCTTAGACAGTGATTACAGCTGTGAGGATTTCTGGGTAAGTCTCTAAGAACTTTGCACACATTGATTCTACAATATTTGCCCATTATTATTTTCAAAATCATCGCTAGACAACCCTTTTCAAGTCTTGCCATAGATTTTCAAGCAGATTTAAGTCAAAGCTGTAACTTGGCCACCCAGGAACATTCACTGTCTTCTTGGTAAGCAACTCCAGTGTAGATGTGTCCTTGTGTTTTAGGTTATTGTCCTGCTGAAAGGTGAATTAATCTCCCAGTGACTGGTGGAAAGCAGACTGAACCAGGTTTTCCTCGAGGATTTTGCCTGTGCTTAGCTCTATTCCGTTTATTTTTTATCCTGAAACACTCCCCAGTCCTTAACGACTACAAGCGTACCCATAACATGATGCAGCTACCACTATGCTTGGAAATATGGAGAGTGTTACTCAATAATGTGTTGTATTGGATTTGTTCCAAACATCACACTTTGTATTCAGGACAAAAAGTTAATTGTTGGAAACCGGATGCATGTTTTGGAATAGTTGTATTCTGTACAGACTTCCTTATTTTCACTCTGTCATTTAGGTTAGTTTTGTGGAGTAACTACAATGTTGTTGATCCATCATCAGTTTTCTCCTATCACAGCCATTTAACTCTGTAACTGTTTAAAAGTCATCATTGGCCTCATGGTGAAATCTTTGAGAAGTTTCCTTCCTCTCCGGCAACTGAGTTCGGAAGGACGCCTGTATCTTTGTAGTGACTAGGTGTATTGATACACCATTCAAAGGGTAATTAATAACTTCACCATGTTCAAAGGGATATTCAATGTCTGCTTCTTTTATGTTGACTCATCTACCAATAGATGACCTTCTTTGGGAGGCATTGGAAAACCTCCCTGGTCTTTGTGGTTGAATCTGTGTTTGAAATTCACTGCTGGACTGAGGAACCTTAGAGATAATTGTATGTGTTGGGTATATGATACTCAACGTTTCCTTATGTCCATCATGAGGTTGCTACAAACTAGCCGATGAATGAAAGTTTACAACGTAGGTGCACCGATCGAGAGAAATTTGAGTAATCAAGGTGACAGACATTGACATGTTCAATAACTCCTTGCAAAATCTTACCTGCATCTAGCTCATCTAGGGTGTAATCATTACTCCAAACTGTTGCAAACGAGAGTTTCTATTGGACAAATTCAGGTGTTTTTCAACAGAATCGGCAGAACGAATACACTCCTGATCACACGCATGCACATTTGTGGCCTGCTGGAGGTCATTTTGCAGGGCTCTGGCAGTGCTCCTCCTTGCACAAAGGCGGAGGTAGCGGTCCTGCTGCTGGGTTGTTGCCCTCCTACGGCCTCCTCCACATCTCCTGATGTACTGGCCTGTCTCCTGGTAGCGCCTCCATGCTCTGGACACTACGCTGACAGACACAGCAAACCTTCTTGCCACAGCTCGCATTGATGTGCCATTCCTGGATGAGCTGCACTACCTGAGCCACTTGTGTGGGTTGTAGACTCCGTCTCATGCTACCACTAGAGTGAAAGCACCGCCAGCATTCAAAAGTGACCAAAACATCAGCCAGGAAGCATAGGAACTGAGAAGTGGTCTGTGGTCACCACCTGCAGAACCACTCCTTTATTGGGGGTGTCTTGCTAATTGCCTATAATTTCCACCTTTTGTCTATTCCATTTGCACAACAGCATGTGAAATTTATTGTCAATCAGTGTTGCTTCCTAAGTGGACAGTTTGATTTCACAGAAGTGTGATTGACTTCGAGTTACATTGTGTTGTTTAAGTGTTCCCTTTACTTTTTTGAGCAGTGTATATAGTTTTCCTCTCTCTGCGCTTTTTCTAGGCTTCTCATTCTCTTCTTCTCATTCCGCTGCCGCCTGCCTCCGCCACATTCTTCCCAACACTAGTTTAAGTAAATATAGCCTAATATAGCCTACTGTAGCCTTTTTGTTTGTTTGTTTTTTCCGAAATCTGGCTTTTTTTTCGGGTTTGAGCTCATTTAATTTCTGTGATATCAGACCAGGCCTGGACTCGGGCTTCAGCTCACCGGACTTGGATCGGACCGGGATCGAATGTTCAGTTCTGATGACATCTCTTAAACTGCATTCTGATCTTCTGTTGTGAAACAGCGGCCATTGACCACTTCTTTATGTGACTAGGCACTCTGTAGAACCCTGTGTGTGTGTGTGTGTGTGTTTGTCTGTGATAATGTAAACTCACTTGAATTTGAAGGTCTCTCCTAATTCAGTGGTGTTTCCAGGGTTTATTTCAAATATACCACTAAATGGGTACGGATGACCTCCATACGCAAACTCTGTAATAAAGACGAGAAGAAAGGAACACATTAAACATCGGTACTGTATCGTCGCTCATAATACAGGTGAGGAATGAAAAGAGAAAAATAAATGCTGTCACCATCTCGCCTTCCAACAAAGGAACTGTGTAGCAAGCTGAAAGTGAGAAGATACTGTGCGTGGTGAAAATATATAATGTGGTGTGAGAAGATACCGTGAGAAGATATCATGTGGTGTGAGAAGATACAATGAGAAGATATCATGTGGTGTGAGAAGATATCGTGTGGTGGGAGAAGATATCGTGTGGTGTGAGAAGATATCGTGTGGTGTGAGAAGATATCGTGTGGTGGGAGAAGATATCGTGTGGTGTGAGAAGATATCGTGTGGTGTGAGAAGATATCGTGTGGTGGGAGAAGATATCGTGTGGTGTGAGAAGATACCATGAGAAGATATCATGTGGTGTGAGAAGATATCGTATGGTGTGAGAAGATATCGTGTGGTGTGAGAAGATATCGTGTGGTGTGAGAAGATATCGTGTGGTGGGAGAAGATATCGTGTGGTGTGAGAAGATATCGTGTGGTGTGAGAAGATATCGTGTGGTGGGAGAAGATATCGTGTGGTGTGAGAAGATACCATGAGAAGATATCATGTGGTGTGAGAAGATATCGTATGGTGTGAGAAGATATCGTGTGGTGTGAGAAGATATCGTGTGGTGGGAGAAGATATCGTGTGGTGTGAGAAGATACCATGAGAAGATATCATGTGGTGTGAGAAGATATCGTATGGTGTGAGAAGATATCGTGTGGTGTGAGAAGATATCGTGTGGTGTGAGAAGATATCGTGTGGTGTGAGAAGATATCGTGTGGTGGGAGAAGATATCGTGTGGTGGGAGAAGATATCGTGTGGTGGGAGAAGATATCATGTGGTGGGAGAAGATATCGTGTGGTGGGAGAAGATATCATGTGGTGGGAGAAGATATCGTGTGGTGGGAGAAGATATCATGTGGTGGGAGAAGATATCGTGTGGTGGGAGAAGATATCGTGTGGTGGGAGAAGATATCGTGTGGTGGGAGAAGATATCGTGTGGTGGGAGAAGATATCGTGTGGTGGGAGAAGATATCGTGTGGTGGGAGAAGATATCGTGTGGTGGGAGAAGATATCGTGTGGTGTGAGAAGATATCGTGTGGTGGGAGAAGATATCGTGTGGTGGGAGAAGATATCATGTGGTGGGAGAAGATATCGTGTGGTGGGAGAAGATATCGTATGGTGTGAGAAGATATCATGTGGTGTTCGATCAATGTGTCATCCTGGCTGATAGGCTCCTCATGTCTACTTAACAATCAATTATAACTCAGATAACACAGAAAAACATCCTCATAAAAAAAAACTATGAATTACCCTGTGAAAGTTACGTGATCTTCTGCGTTACTTCTGCGTCATGTCCCCTAATCTTTTGAATGGGCTTGACAATTATTTCATCAAATTCGAGAAAATGCTGTCGTGGCCAAAAGTTTTGAGAATTACACAAATATTCCTTTTCATGAAGTCTGCAGCCTCAGTTTGTATGATGGCAATTTGCATATACTCCAGAATGTTATGAAGAGTTATCAGATGAATTGCAATTAACTGCAAATTCCCTCTTTGCTGCAAATTAACTGAATCCCCAAAAAACATTTCCACTGCATTTCAGCCCTGCCACAAAAGGACCAGCTGACATCATGTCAGTGATTCTCTCGTTAACACAGGTGTGAGTGTTGACAAGGACAAGGCTGGAGATCACTCTGTCATGCTGATTGAGTTCGAATAACAGACTGGAAGCTTCAAAAGGAGGGCGGTGCTTGGAATCATTGTTCATCCTCTGTCAGCCATGGTTACCTGCAAGGAAACACGTGCCGTCATCATTGCTTTGCACAAAAAGGGCTTCACAGGCAAGGATATTGCTGCCAGTAAGATTGCACCTAAATCAACCATCTATCGCATCATCAAGAACTTCAAGGAGAGAAGTTCAAATGTTGTGAAGAAGGCTTCAGGGTGCCCAATAAAGTCCAACAAGCGCCAGGACCGTCTCCTAAAGTTGATTCAGCTGCGGGATCGGGGCACCACCAGTACAGAGCTTGTTCAGGAATGGCCGCAGGCAGGTGTGAGTGCATCTGCACGCACAGTGAGGCGAAGACTTTTGGAGGATGGCCTGGTGTCAAGAAGGGCAGCAAAGAAGCCACTACTCTCCAGGAAAAACATCAGGGACAGACTGATATTCTGCAAAAGGTACAGGGATTGGACTGCTGAGGACTGGGGTAAAGTCATTTTCTCTGATGAATCCCCTTTCCGATTGTTTGGGGCATCCGGAAAAAAAGCTTGCCCGGAGAAGACAAGGTGAGCGCTACCATCAGTCCTGTGTCATGCCAACAGTAAAGCATCCTGAGACCATTCATGTGTGGGGTTGCTTCTCAGCCAAGGGAGGGCTCACAAACAATTTTGTCTAAGAACACAGCCATGAATAAAGAATGGTACCAACACATCCTCCGAGAGCAACTTCTCCCAACCATCCAGGAACAGTTTGGTGACGAACAATGCCTTTTCCAGCATGATGGAGCACCTTGCCATAAGGCAAAAGTGATAACTAAGTGGCTCGGGGAACAAAACATCGATATTTTGGATCCATTGCCAGGAAACTCCCCAGACCTTAATCCCATTGAGAACTTGTGGTCAATCCTCAAGAGATGGGTGGACAAACAAAACCCCACAAATTCTGACAAACTCCAAGCATTAATTATGCAAGAATGGGCTGCCATCAGTCAGGATGTGGCCCAGAAGTTAATTGACAGCATGCCAGAGCGGATTGCAGAGGTCTTGAAAAAGAAGGGTCAACACTGCAAATATTAACTCTTTGCATCAACTTCATGTAATTGTCAATAAAAGCCTGACACTTATGAAATGCTTGTAATTATACTTCAGTATTCCATAGTAACATCTGACAAAAATATCTAAAGACACTGAAGCAGCAAACTTTGTGGAAATAATATTTGTGTCATTCTCAAAACTTTTGGCCACAACTTTACACAAAAATCACATGTGGATTTATGGATGTATTTACCTCTGCCAGATGCCTTTCATGAAGTGTTTGCGCTGAAGAACATTGCTCTACGTTTTTGCCCATTGAAGACTATTCAAAAAGCCTACGAAAGTTTTTTTTTAAACTACAAGGCTACTTCCTGGAAAATTACATGTCACTTTTATAGGGTATTTTTTTTTAAGTGTATGATGTAGCAGCCACCTTATCTTCTAGGTACAGCCTATGACTGAGGGCATTATGAATAAGACCCGTCTGTCTGTCTGTCTGTCTGTCTGTCTGTGGGTTGATGCTAAAACTCTCTCTCTCCACACATTATGATTCAATGGTGAGTAACTCAGGAGGAAAGAACACCAAAATGACAGAATCTCAATGGGATAGAAGCTGTGGAGAGACATTCCACATCGAACATTCCATTTAGCCAACAGCTCACTGACTGAATGAGTGAGTGAGTGAATGGCTGGATGAATGAATGAAAAAGTAGTGAAGGTCTTCCTCTGTACCTCGGCCATAGATCTCAATGCCTGAGTGGTAGACTCCAACACCCAGAGTGGAAGTGTATTCGTTGATCCAGTACTAGAGAAAGAGCGAGAGAGAGAGCGAGAGAGAGAGCGAGAGAGAGAGAGCGAGAGAGAGAGAGACAGAGAGAGAGAGAGAGAGAGAGAGACAGAGAGAGAGAGACAGAGAGAGAGACAGAGAGAGACAGAGACAGAGAGAGAGAGCGAGAGAGACAGAGAGAGAGAGAGACAGAGAGAGACAGAGAGAGACACAGAGAGAGAGACACAGAGAGAGAGAGAGAGAGAGAGAGAGACAGAGAGAGACAGAGACAGAGAGAGACAGAGACAGAGAGAGACAGAAAGAGACAGAGAGAGAGAGAGAGAGAGAGACAGAGAGAGAGAGAGAGAGACAGAGAGAGACAGAGAGAGAGATTCAACAGTTAGATGTCCTGGAACGGTTGGAATGCCATTCCCCCCCCCCCTTCAAATCATCCTCCTTAAACTGAAATATGAGAGTGAGTGTGCGTGTTTTTTAAAATTATTGCCCGTTTTGTATTTTGAATTTAAAATCCTGAAATTAAAAATGCACAGTAAAATTGTAATCAAGGTGTTAATAGAAGCATGTCTGACCACCAAGTACATGTTCACAGAAGCACGGGGAAAGTTAAGGGATGCTACTCATAATTTCCTCTACACATGCGGTGGTGGTAACACTCCTATTCCCTACCCACCCCTTACAGAAACCCTCTCTTCCCAATCAGGGGCCTGTAATAAGGCTAATCAAGTGTCTCAGATTAGAAGTGCTGTTTTCAGTTTAACCTTTTAGATCAGAGTTAATATGGTTACATGGGACAGGGAAGACCTGATCCGAGATCAACTTTATACATATGGACCCTGACCTTTGGTAACACCCCCATCACCACAGATCCTATCTCCTCCCCCAAAATCAAATACATTTTTATTTGTCACGCTTCGTAAACAAAACAGGTGTAGACTAACAGTGAAATGCTTACTTACGGGCCCTTTTCCAACAACGCAGAGAGAAAAATTCAAAAATTACAGAAAAATAATAACACATGGAATAAATACATAATGAGTACCAGGTAATAACATGGCTATATACAAGAAGTACCAGGTAATAACATGGCTATATACAGGAAGTACCAGGTAATAACATGGCTATATACAGGAAGTACCAGGTAATAACATGGCTATATACAGGAAGTACCAGGTAATAACATGGCTATATACAGGAAGTACCAGGTAATAACATGGCTATATACAGGAAGTACCAGGTAATAACATGGCTATATACCCGGGGTACCAGGTAATAACATGGCTATATACCGGGGTACCAGGTAATAACATGGCTATATACCCGGGGTACCAGGTAATAACATGGCTATATACCCGGGGTACCAGGTAATAACATGGCTATATACCTGGGGTACCAGATAATAACATGGCTATATACCCGGGGTACCAGGTAATAACATGGCTATATACCCGGGGTACCAGGTAATAACATGGCTATATACCCAGTGTCCAGGTAATAACATGGCTATATACCCGGGGTACCAGGTAATAACATGGCTATATACCCGGGGTACCAGATAATAACATGGCTATATACCCGGGGTACCAGGTAATAACATGGCTATATACCCGGGGTACCAGGTAATAACATGGCTATATGCCTGGGGTACCAGGTAATAACATGGCTATATACCCAGGGTACCAGGTAATAACATGGCTATATGCCTGGGGTACCAGGTAATAACATGGCTATATACCCAGGGTACCAGGTAATAACATGGCTATATACCCGGGGTACCAGGTAATAACATGGCTATATACCCAGTTTCCAGGTAATAACATGGCTATATACCCAGTGTCCAGGTAATAACATGGCTATATACCCGGGGTACCAGGTAATAACATGGCTATATACCCGGGGTACCAGGTAATAACATGGCTATATGCCTGGGGTACCAGGTAATAACATGGCTATATACCCAGGGTACCAGGTAATAACATGGCTATATTCCTGGGGTACCAGGTAATAACATGGCTATATACCCAGGGTACCAGGTAATAACATGGCTATATACCCGGGGTACCAGGTAATAACATGGCTATATACCGGGGTACCAGGTAATAACATGGCTATATACCGGGGTACCAGGTAATAACATGGCTATATACCCGGGGTACCAGGTAATAACATGGCTATATACCCGCAGTACCAGGTAATAACATGGATATATACCCAGTGTCCAGGTAATAACATGGCTATATACCCGGGGTACCAGGTAATAACATGGCAATATACCCAGTGTTCAGGTAATAACATGGCTATATACCCGGGGCACCAGGTAATAACATGGCTATATACCCGCGGTACCAGATAATAACATGGCTATATACCTGGGGTACCAGATAATAACATGGCTATATACCCGGGGTACCAGGTAATAACATGGCTATATACCCGGGGTACCAGGTAATAACATGGCTATATACCCAGTGTCCAGGTAATAACATGGCTATATACCCGGGGTACCAGGTAATAACATGGCTATATACCCGGGGTACCAGATAATAACATGGCTATATACCCGGGGTACCAGGTAATAACATGGCTATATACCCGGGGTACCAGGTAATAACATGGCTATATGCCTGGGGTACCAGGTAATAACATGGCTATATACCCAGGGTACCAGGTAATAACATGGCTATATGCCTGGGGTACCAGGTAATAACATGGCTATATACCCAGGGTACCAGGTAATAACATGGCTATATACCCGGGGTACCAGGTAATAACATGGCTATATACCCAGTTTCCAGGTAATAACATGGCTATATACCCAGTGTCCAGGTAATAACATGGCTATATACCCGGGGTACCAGGTAATAACATGGCTATATACCCGGGGTACCAGGTAATAACATGGCTATATGCCTGGGGTACCAGGTAATAACATGGCTATATACCCAGGGTACCAGGTAATAACATGGCTATATTCCTGGGGTACCAGGTAATAACATGGCTATATACCCAGGGTACCAGGTAATAACATGGCTATATACCCGGGGTACCAGGTAATAACATGGCTATATACCGGGGTACCAGGTAATAACATGGCTATATACCGGGGTACCAGGTAATAACATGGCTATATACCCGGGGTACCAGGTAATAACATGGCTATATACCCGCAGTACCAGGTAATAACATGGATATATACCCAGTGTCCAGGTAATAACATGGCTATATACCCGGGGTACCAGGTAATAACATGGCAATATACCCAGTGTTCAGGTAATAACATGGCTATATACCCGGGGCACCAGGTAATAACATGGCTATATACCCGCGGTACCAGATAATAACATGGCTATATACCCGGGGTACCAGATAATAACATGGCTATATACCCGGAGTTCCCATAATGACAAAGCGAAAACAGGTTTTTAGAAATGTGTGCAAATTTATGACAAATATAAACATTCAGGCCGGCCTCCGGAGTGGCGCAGTGGCCGGGAGACCCATGGGGCGGCGCACAATTGGCCCAGCGTCGTCTGGGTTAGGGGATGGCTTGGCCGGCAGGGATGTCCTTGTCCCATCTCGCACTAGCGACTCCTGTGGCGGGCCGGGCGCAATGCACTGTGTTTCCTCCGACACATTGGTGCGGCTGGCTTCCGGGTTAAGTGGGCGTTGTGTCAAGAAGCAGTGCGGCTTGGCTGGGTTGTTTTCGGAGGACACACGGTTCTCGACCTTCGCCTCTCCCGAGTCCGTACGGGAGTTGCAGCGATGGGACCAGACTAACTACCAATTGGATAACACGAAATTGGGGAGAAAAAGGGGTAAAACAAAGTACACTTTTTAATAAAATTAATAAACAGGTATTCAGACCCTTTGCTATGAGACTCGAAATTGAGCTCAGATATATCCTGTTTCCATTGATCATCCTTGAGATGTTTCTACAACTTGATTGGAGTCCACCTGTGGGAAATTCAATTGATTGGACATGATTTGGAAAGGCACACACCTGTCTATATAAGGTCCCACAGGTGACAGTGCGTGTCAGGGCAAAAACCAAGCCATGAAGTCGAAAGAATTGTCTGTAGAGCTCCGAGACAGAATTGTGTCGAGACACAGATCTGGGGAAGGGTACCAAAAAATGTCTGCAACACAGTGGCCTCCATCATTCTTAAATGGAAGAAATTTGGAACCACCAACTCATCCTAGATTTGGCCGCCCGGCCAAGCTGAGCAATGGGGGGAGAAGGGCCTTGGTCAGGGAGGTGACCAAGAACCCGACGGTCACTCTGACAGAGTTCCAGAGTTCCTCTGTGGAGATGGGAGAACCTTCCAGAAGGACAACCATCTCTGCAGCACTCCACCAATCAGGCCTTTATGGTAGAGTGGCCAGACGGAAGCCATTCCTTAGTAAAAGGCACATGACAGCCCGCTTGGAGTTTGCCAAAAGGCACCTAAAGGACTCTCAAACCATGAGAAACAAGATTCTCTAGTCTGATGAAACCAAGATTCAACTCGTTGGCCTGAATGCCAAGTGTCACGTCTGCAGGAAATCAGGCACCATCCCTACGGTGAAGCATTGGTGGTGGCAGCATCATGCTGTGGGGAAGTTTTACAGCGGCAGGGACTGGGAGACTAGTCAGGATCGAGGGAAAGATGAACGGAGAAAAGTACAGAGAAATCCTTGATGAAAACCTGCTCCAGAGTGCTCAGGATCTCAGACTGGGGCGAAGGTTCACATTCCAACAGGACAACGACCCGAAGCACACAGCCAAGACAACGCAAGAGCAGCTTCAGGACAAGTCTCAATGTCCTTGAGTGGCCCAGCCAGAGCCCCGACTTCAACCCGATTGAACATCTCTTAAGAGATTGAAAATAGCTGTGCAGCGATGCTCCCCATCTAACCTGACAGAGCTTGAGAGGATCTGCAGGGAAGAATGGGAGAAACTCCCCAAATACAGGTGTGAAAAGCTTGTAGCGTCATACCCAAGAAGACTCGAGGCTGTAATCGCTGCCAAAGGTGCTTCAACAAAGTACTGAGTAAAAGGTCTGAATACTTATGTAAATGTGATATCAGTTTCTTATGCTTAATAAATGTGCATACATTTCTAAAAATCTGTTTTGCTTTGTCATTATGGGGTATTGTGATGTCATTATGGGGTATTGTGATGTCATTATGGGGTATTGTGATGTCATTATGGGGTATTGTGTGTAGATTGTTGAGTGGAAAATATAATTGAATACATTTTAGAATAAGACTAACGTAACAAATTATGGAAAAAGTCAAGGGGTCTGAATACTTTCTGAATGCGCTGTATTTCCCTTGGGGGTATAAGCTGTTCAGGGTCCTGTTGGTTGCAGACCTGGTGCATTGTTACTGCTTGAGGTGCAGCAGCAGAGAGAACAGTCTATCACTTAGGTGACTGGAGTCTTTTACAACTGTTAGGGCCTTCCTCTGACACCGCCTAGTGTAGAGGTCCTGGATGGCAGGGAGCTCGGCCCCAGTGACTGGGCGGTATGCAATATCCTCTGTAGCGCCTAGTGGTCGGGTGCCAAGCAGTTGCCATACCAAGCGGTGATGCAGGCAGTCTAGATACTCTCATCGTTGCAGCTGTATAACTTTTTGAGGATCTAAGGGACCATGCTGAATCTTTTCAGCCTCCGGAGGGGGAAAATGTGTTGTTGTGCCCTCTTCACGACTGTGTTGGTGTGGTAAGACCATGATAATTCCTTAGTGATGTGGACACACCAATGAACTTGAAGCTCTCGAACATGCTCCACGACAGCCCAGTCGATGTGAACGTGCTCGACCCTCCATTTCCTGTTGTCCACGATCAGCTCCTGTGTCTTGCTGACTTTGAGGGAAATGTTGTTGTCCTAGCGCCACACTGCCAGGTCTTGGACCTCCTTGCTGTAGGCTGACTCATCATCGTCGGTGATCAGGCCTTCCACCGAGTCGTGTGTGGCCATGGAGTCGTGGGTTAACAGGGAGTACTAAGCACGCACCCCTGAGGGGCCCCCATGCTGAGGGTCAGCGTGGAGGATGTGTTGTTGCCTACTCTAACCACCTGGGCGGCCCAGGAGGAAGTCCAGGATCCAGTTGCAGTGGGAGGGGTTTAAACCAAGGGTCCTTAGCTTAGTGATGAGCTTGGAGGGCACTATGGTATTGAATGCTAAGCTGTAGTCAATGAACAGCATTCTCACGTAGGTGTTTCCTTTGTCCAGGTGTGAAAGGACAGTGTGGAGTGCAATAGAGATTACATAATCTGTGGATCTGTTGGGGCGGTATGCATTTGGAGTGGGTCCAAGGTGTCTGGGATGATGGTGTTGATGTGAGCCATGACCAGCCTTTCAAAGCATTTCATGGCTACAGATGTGAGTGCTTCGGGCCAATAGCCATTTAGATAGGTTACCTTGGCGTTCTTGGGCAAAGGGACTATGGTGGTCTATTTGAAACATGTAGGTATTACAGACTGGGTCAGGGAGAGGTTGGAAATGTTAGTGAAGACATTTGGCAGGTGGTCAACGCACACTCCGTCTGGCCCTGCGGCTTTGTGAACGTTAACCTGTTTAAAGGTCTTACATCAGCTACAGAGAGCATGATCACACAGTCGTCCAGAACAGCTGGTGGTCTTATGCATGGTTCACCTTGAAGCGAGCATAGACTGTACATAGCTCGTCTGGTAGGCTTGCGTCACTGGACAGCTCACGGCTGGGTTTCCCTTTGTAATCCGTGATAGTTTGCGAGCCCTACCACACCCGACGAGTGTCAGAGCCGGTGTAGTAAGACTCGATCTTGGTCCTGTATTGACGCTTTGCCTGTTTGATGGTTCATCGAAGGACGTAGCGAGATTACTCACAAACGTCTGGATTAGCATCCCGCTCCTTGAAAATGTCAGCTCTAGCCTTTAGCTCGGTGCGGATGTTGCCTGTAATCCATGACTTCTGATTGGGATATGTACGTACGGTCACTGTGGGGACGACGTCGTCGATGCACTTATTAATGAAGCCTGTGACTGATGTGGTAAACTTCTCAACTTGCCATCGGATAAATCCCGGAACATATTCCAGTCTGTGCTAGCAATCAGACCTCCTCTTGTACCCTTGTGCGTGGGGTAGGAAGGGGGGTGGGGTAAAATACATTCACAGCCCACCAGCTGGACCCTCCATTAATAATAGAGACTTTCCTGACTGACACAGTGCTAGTGAAACACTATCTATAAGCTTACTGTTGTAGGCTCTCACATACGGTATCCAGCCAACTACTCGGTCTTAATTCGAATTGGTGAACTGATAATGCAAAGACGACAACTTTATTTTGTGGACTAGAGTTCTGGAGCGCTATGCTATTGGTCTTTAAATTTGACATTATCTGCACACCACTGAAAGAATCACCCTTAGTATTTGGTAAAACCATGTCTTGCATCTAAACGCAGTCTAAAGTTGGAATGATGCTCGCAGTCTCTGAGGAACTCCCACATTACATTCAATTTGTCTGTCTTTCCATGCAGAAATATCATGCCTCATTTCACACCCATCCTCCAATATATCTGTCTGTCTCTCTCTCTCTCTCTCTCTGCGTCACTGTCTTTTAGAAATCAACCCATCACTCCTTCAGTTCTCTCAATGCACAGACACAGAGTACAGTAATTCAAATGTATTCCTGTCTTCAGTTGTCTGAACCTTATTGCTGTTATTCAAACAGTGTTTAGGACTAGGGCTCTACGAACCAGGGTTGGGGTGAATTCCATTTCAATTCAACTCATTGCTTTTCAATGAGGTGCTCCCGAGTCCCAACCCATGATCACTTCTCTCGTTCACTCTCTGGGGTCGCACCCTTTTCTCTCTCTCTCTGGGGTCGCACCCTTCTCTCTCTCGGGGGTCGCACCTTTCTCTCTCTCGGGGGTCGCACCCTACTCTCTCTCGGGGGTCACACCCTTTTCTCTCTCTCTCGGGGGTCGCACCCTTCTCTCTCTCTCGGGGGTCGCACCCTTCTCTCTCTCTCTGGGGTCGCACCCTTCTCTCTCTCTCTGGGGTCGCACCCTTCTCTCTCCCTCTCTGGGGTCGCACCCTTTTCTCTCTCTCTCTGGGGTCGCACCCTTCTCTCTCCCTCTCTGGGGTCGCACCCTTCTCTCTCTCTCTGGGGTCGCACCCTTCTCTCTCTCTCTGGGGTCGCACCCTTCTCTCTCCCTCTCTGGGGTCGCACCCTTTTCTCTCTCTCTCTGGGGTCGCACCCTTTTCTCTCTCTCTCTGGGGTCGCACCCTTTTCTCTCTCTCTCTGGGGTCGCACCCTTTTCTCTCCCTCTCTGGGGTCGCACCCTTTTCTCTCTCTCTCTGGGGTCGCACCCTTCTCTCCCTCTCGGGGGTCGCACCCTTCTCTCTCTCTCGGGGGTCGCACCCTTCTCTCTCTCTCTGGGGTCGCACCCTTCTCTCTCTCTCTGGGGTCGCACCCTTCTCTCTCCCTCTCTGGGGTCGCACCCTTTTCTCTCTCTCTCTGGGGTCGCACCCTTTTCTTTCTCTCTCTGGGGTCGCACCCTTCTCTCTCTCTCTGGGGTCGCACCCTTCTCTCTCTCTCTGGGGTCGCACCCTTCTCTCTCTCTCTGGGGTCGCACCCTTCTCTCTCTCTCTGGGGTCGCACCCTTCTCTCTCTCTCGGGGGTCGCACCCTTCTCTCTCTCTCTGGGGTCGCACCCTTCTCTCTCCCTCTCTGGGGTCGCACCCTTTTCTCTCTCCCTCTGGGGTCGCACCCTTTTCTCTCTCTCTCTGGGGTCGCACCCTTCTCTCTCTCTCGGGGGTCGCACCCTTCTCTCTCTCTCTGGGGTCGCACCCTTCTCTCTCTCTCTGGGGTCGCACCCTTCTCTCTCTCTCGTGGGGCGCACCCTTCTCTCTCTCTCTGGGGTCGCACCCTTCTCTCTCTCTGGGGTCGCACCCTTCTCTCTCTCTGGGGTCGCACCCTTCTCTCTCTCTGGGGTCGCACCCTTCTCTCTCTCTCTGGGGTCGCACCCTTCTCTCTCTCTGGGGTCGCACCCTTCTCTCTCTCTCTGGGGTCGCACCCTTCTCTCTCTCTGGGGTCGCACCCTTCTCTCTCTCTCTGGGGTCGCACCCTTCTCTCTCTCTGGGGTCGCACCCTTCTCTCTCTCTCTCTCTCTCTGGGGTCGCACCCTTCTCTCTCTCTCTGGGGTCGCACCCTTCTCTCTCTCTCTGGGGTCGCACCCTTCTCTCTCTCTCTCTGGGGTCTCACCCTTCTCTCTCTCTCTGGGGTCGCACCCTTCTCTCTCTCTCTGGGGTCGCACCCTTCTCTCTCTCTGGGGTCGCACCCTTCTCTCTCCCTCTCTGGGGTCGCACCCTTCTCTCTCTCTCTCTCTCTCTGGGGTCGCACCCTTCTCTCTCTCTCTCTGGGGTCGCACCCTTCTCTCTCTCTCTCTGGGGTCGCACCCTTCTCTCTCCCTCTCTGGGGTCGCACCCTTCTCTCTCTCTCTGGGGTCGCACCCTTCTCTCTCTCTGGGGTCGCACCCTTCTCTCTCTCTCTGGGGTCGCACCCTTCTCTCTCCCTCTCTGGGGTCGCACCCTTCTCTCTCTCTCTCTGGGGTCGCACCCTTCTCTCTCTCTCTCTGGGGTCTCACCCTTCTCTCTCTCTCTGGGGTCGCACCCTTCTCTCTCTCTGGGGTCGCACCCTTCTCTCTCTCTCTCTGGGGTTTCACCCTTCTCTCTCTCTGGGGTCACACCCTTCTCCAGCAGCCCCTGCATGACCTGTAGTGTGCCAACCAGAGGGTCTCAGACATAGAGCAGTCCGGGAAAATGCCAGATAGGCCGGTACATCTTTAGCCCAGTGGGCCGGTCTAAATTGTGGGGTTTCAAGCAAAATACTGTTATCACAATAGGCCGGTGTGGTAGAATTGCCCGGGCTGATTTATGGTCCCAGTCTGTCCCTACTCCCAGCAAAGAAGAGCAACACTGGGATTTAATCAGGCGTTTAGAGCAGCTGTGACTTTCTCCGCCGGGGTCCTCATCTGTGACTGCTGGCCTGGAGACATCAGAGGACTATGCACCTTCCTGGTTGTCAAATCCATCCATGTGTGTGTGTGTGTATATATATATGTGTATGTGTGTATATATGTGTGTATATATGTGTGTGTGTGTGTGTGTGTATATATATATATGTGTGTGTGTGTATATATATATATATGTGTGTATATATGTGTGTGTGTGTGTGTGTTGGTTGGTTCTTCTATCCTTGTGGGGACCTAAAATCACCCAAAAGTCCCCACAAGGATAGTAAAAAAAGAAAAATAATCCCTCGTGGTGACATTTCCCAAGTCCCCTTGAGGACAAAGGGGTTAGAATTAGGGTTAGGGGTTTGTGGTTAGGTTTAGGGTTACGGAAAATAGGATTTTGAACGGAAATTAATTTTAGGTTCCCACGAGGATAGAACAAATCGTGTGTGTGTGTGTGTTAGCAAAGAGACTAAATATTGTATATATTGTGTGTGTGTGTGTTAGCAAAGATACTAAATATGTTACAATGATTCCCATACAAAATAATGGCACTGAGTGAAAACACACAATCTTACCATATCATACACATTAAGGATGACAGGTTCATTAGCCATGGTTTAATCCTGAGATGGCAAGGCAACGTCGTCCTCTCCCTCCGACGTAATCGCTCGGGGACTACTTAGCACCTCTCGCCCCGACACCCAAGAGGCGCATAGGATGGTGCTCTGCTTAATGTGCGCTTCCCGGATGGGCTACTCACACCGCGGCGTATTGGACTGGAAGAAGCACCAGGGCAGATGAATGATGGATATAAAGTCTGTCATGCTCTGGCCTCAGCCAAAATAATACATTCTGTCCAATAATTCTGTCCGTTCCAAAGCCACGATTATCTAGACTTTAGAGGTCGAAAAAAGGATTAAATAGTTAGCTCACTAGCTAGCTCGAACTAGCCAGTTGCAGAACTGTTTAACACGGTCCATTTCCATTACCAAGCAAGAAAAATAAGTGCTCTGGAAACCAAACCTTCGGTTGCCTCTGTTATCGCATAAACTGCGATCAATCGACTGTACATTGACAAGCTAAAACAGCAGTTGGTAAAACAGCACAGCTGGCCTGGGAGGATGATGATAATCAGAGGTTGAGGCGAAGCGAGATGGATAAATGGGCCCAAAATCTGTCTTATCCAGCAGGTGGCGTTTTTGAAAGTTTATTTTAAACCTTTATTTAACTAGGCAAGTCAGTTTAAAAACAAATTCTTATTTACAATGACGGCCTACAATGAGTGTGGAATTTGGTTAACAAAAAAAAGTAATGGTTTATTTGATCGAATAGAAGTTTCGTATTGCTTAAGTTGTTAAGAGTGTACCGGTATAAGTAGGACACGTGATATCGCGGAAACATTTGAGAGGAAAAAAATAACTTTTTATCGGAGATCTGTCCTCTCATTGGCTAGAATGGTCCCACCTCATCTGGCCTCCTACCGACTGCTTTCATTTTGAAGACAAGTCTTTTTAACAGAGAATCACTCGAGTATCTGGTTAATCACTCGAGTATCTGGTTAATCACTCGAGTATCTGGTTAATCTGTGTGATGAATCCGGGATATCAACCGCGAAATATCACTTCTCTCAAAGGCGGCGATAATGCAAAAAAAATAGATAGCTGGCAATATATTTCCGTATTGTTTTAAGGTTAATTTTTGTCTTGTCAGCTGTGGTGGTAAAAGCTAGCAATAGCGCAGGAATAGGACGTATCCAAGCCATGATATTTGTTGCTGGTGAAGTAGTTGAGTTCGTAAACAACAGTCGCGGATAGTGTGGCCCTTTCATCACACAGACATATCGAGAGTCGAGTCGTTTTGCTGTAGTTAGCTACTGTCCTCTGTTCGATGATATCCTCCCCATCACAGCATTATCTCTCACCGCAACAAAAAAAAGGTGTCCTCCGGTCTCGAGAAACTGCTCAAAAGAAAGTGAATGAAATCATCCGAACCGTGTGGTGCGGGTTATGACTAGATTTGATACATTATTTGTCAGATTTGGCCTTTCATGGCAGGTTCAGATAATTAGGAAAAAAAGCTAAAACTTTTATGTTAATTTAACAAACGCTGTATCCCTTCTAGCCATGACCTGTGTTGCGCGTCGCAGCTCGTCCTGTGTACGGCCCGGGGGGGCATGCTTCTCTGCGAATGGGAACGAGTAAAGGCGCTGCATTGTCAACCTGGTGTCTGCATTGTCCATGCAGCATTTACGGCGATACGGCCTTTGCAGAAGACAGGACATATTAATACGTCTTGCTCTTCGGGGTGCAGCGCAGAGCTGTTGTCAAGGAAGTGAATTTGTGTTTATAGAGGACCTTCCGCCACTAATTATGTCAATGCTGAGCTATATGAAACCCTCAGCGTTGTTACAAAATTAGCTCAATCTGGCCTCTGCATGCCACCCGAGGTTCCGCAATTGAGTCACGTCATAAATTCGGCGCCTCTAAATTCGGATCAATCATAAATGTTTGATTACATCATCGTTCTGCCTCTAAGCATCCTCCCCACCACCACAAATTGATAAAGGGGAGAGAATGGGGTGTTACAGAAGTCGACAAAGCTTTTACCAAGAGATCACTTTAAAAATGATTTATCATCCAAAGCCAAGGGTGGAATCTTTACAGCAGAATCAGTAGCAATGTTATATTGTGCAGAACATCAGCATAGGGGAGAGCCATGCATTAGGGTAATTATTTAACCAGGCAAGTCAGTTAAGAACAAATTCTTATTTACAATGACAGCCTACCTGGGAACAGTGGGTTAACTGCTTTGTTCAGGGGGCAGAACGACAGATGTTTACCTTGTCAGCTCGGGGATTCGATCTGCAACCTTTTGGTTACTGGCCCAACGCTCTAACCACTAGGCTACCTGCCGCCCCAGGTACAGTGCATTACAACACAAATTAATACTTGCTTGAAGGACATATACAGTAGGCGACAAGGACATATACAGTAGGAGACAAGGACATATACAGTAGGAGACAAGGACATATACAGTAGGAGACAAGGCCATATACAGTAGGAGACAAGGCCATATACAGTAGGAGACAAGGACATATACAGTAGGAGACAAGGACATACAAGTACTTGCAAGAAGAAAAAAAGGGGAAACATTATGCTGACCATAAAAGGTTTATTTATTTGATTGTTTTATTCAATTTGAAAACAAAATACTGCTTTATTTTAAGGCAAAAAATTATACAATGCATAACATTGATAATCCCAAAAATATAGTACTGGCTAACAACGATATAGGGCAAAACGTACATGAATTGTGAACTTGAATACTGCATTCAGTATGTCTCTTACAGAAAATACATAAAAGGAAAGATAATTAAAGTGAGTTATTTCAGACACCTAATGTGTTTTAAATTAAAACAAACACATAGTATCGTCCCAAATGGCACCCTATTCCCTATCTACTGCACTACTTTTGATCAGAGGCTTATGTAGGCACTACATAGGGAATAGGGTGCCATTTGGGACACAACTAGATTAGTCATTGTTAGTGTCTGTGACTCCATATAATACCATTATTTCCCTTTAGATTCTTGCCCACCACAGGCTCTACAAGTGTTTTGTCAGTGCCCACAGTAAATACAAAATACTTCTACTTGATGGCATCCCATTGCGCGATGTCAAGCCAATGGAACGACAAGATAGCACAGAGACACTGTCACTCAGGTTTAACCCCACTTAGCTACACTAAAAGCAGCTACAAATTCATCCTCCTTGTCTAGAAAATATCTAGTACAAAACATAACTTGTTAGGCTTTTATTTGATCTTTCATCTTATATTCCCATAAAAATCATTACACCACATCACAAGTCCAATGTTCATTCTAGTTCCCTAACGTTTAGTATCAAGTCAAGTGAGAATAGGGCAACAATGTCTTCTGCTCCACAAAAGTTCACTAACCAAATTAAATACAATTTACGGCAAGGTTTCATTCGATCAAAAGGGGAACTATACTGCACCAAACTGGTGGACAACATAGAAGCAGAATAAACATAGAGGGGGCAGCTTTTTTTAGTATACATGTCATCTATTTTCATACTAGCTTGATTTTTGTTTCATGGACAAAGTGTAGAGATCTGGCAACCAAACTAGGTTAAAACTCCACAGCAATTCATTTGTTACACCAATAATCATTCATGCCATTTGAAACAAACAATCCGTTTGGAGAGGTGATATTCTGTACTCAAGTCTGATTGAGGCCCAGTTGAGTGTCCTGACTCCAGTCCAAGGTGATACATGAACAGTCTAAATTTACATTACAAATGACTCATGCTGGTGCACGCAAATTCAACATGAATTTAATAGGTGCCCTAACGTCATCAAAAAAACACACAGCATTGACATTGCCGCTATATTATCGCTGTCCAAGTGACACACTTACTTATTGAACTCATTAACTTTCTATAATTCAGCAGAGTCACACACCTACATACATACAGGTGAAACCCAATACCACAGGCATTTAGATATTCAGGAATTACTGTTTCGTGAGCGAATTAGAACAGACGGTGTTAAACTATTAGTCTTTCGTGTGTTTTGTTTTCGATCATAGAAAGCGTAGGCTATATCCTGCCTAGTGGTACACGCGGCCAAAACTCAACGACGGAAAGAAATGTGACTGCTCAGCTTCAATGTGGATCCTAAAAGCTTATAAATAAGTGTTTTTTTTAGTGTTACAGTAATATAGGCCTACTTCTATGCTATAGCATACGCTATTATATTTGGTTATTTTACGTAAAATACTGGTTAAATCATTAGGCCTATGTGATATTGCAAGACATAGGCTACACTCAAGACAAGGTGAGTTCATTACAAGGGTTTTGAGGACAGTCGTTTTAGTAACCACCTCTAGTTTTCTGTCTGTTCTTGTTATGTTTTGGCCCACTCGAAGTGAGCGCAGAGCGTGTTGGACCAGGAAAGAACACGCCACCTAGCCCGTTCTCAATACCCGCCCTATTTTCTGCCACTTGTTGCCGCAGTTCGGCAGCGCACTAAGCGAGTTGGTTACCTTTAGGCTGATATACATATTTATTTGGTTTTTCATGGAATTTCTGAGGTAATTAAATTTGAAATATTTAGTATTTATCAGATGTAACTTTACAGAAATATTTTTTACCAGCTGTGTGTATTCTCAAATTGAAAAGAGCGCTGCTCCCTCGCGCTCCAGCAGCACTACCTATTGGGTCCTGGTCAAAAGCAATGCACTAGATAGGGAATATGGCGCCATTTAGGTCACCAGGTCTGGGACCAGGCTACAGGAGGAGACACCAGGTCTGGGACCAGGCTACAGGAGGAGACACCAGGTCTGGGACCAGGCTACAGGAGGAGACACCAGGTCTGGGACCTGGCTACAGGAGGAGACACCAGGTCTGGGACCAGGCTACAGGAGGAGACACCAGGTCTGGGACCAGGCTACAGGAGGAGACACCAGGTCTGGGACCAGGCTACAGGAGGAGACACCAGGTCTGGGACCAGGCTACATGAGGAGACACCAGATCTGGGACCAGGCTACATGAGGAGACACAAGGTCTGGGACCAGGCTACAGGAGGAGACACCAGGTCTGGGACCAGGCTACAGGAGGAGACACCAGATCTGGGACCAGGCTACAGGAGGAGACACCAGATCTGGGACCAGGCTACAGGAGGAGACACCAGATCTGGGACCAGGCTACAGGAGGAGACACCAGGTCTGGGACCAGGCTACAGGGGGAGACACCAGGTCTGGGACCAGGCTACAGGAGGAGACACCAGGTCTGGGACCAGGCTACAGGAGGAGACACCAGATCTGGGACCAGGCTACAGGAGGAGACACCAGATCTGGGACCAGGCTACAAGAGGAGACACTATGACAAACAGGGCCTGCTGCACACCCTATGACACCTAGTTAGTCCAGCGTCTGTTACAGTGATTGGATGAGCTGCAGGAATGCTAAACGTTCACTAGGTGGCAGCATCAGGCCGTTATCAGAGCACTGGATCAACAGAATGGCTTCCCATAGAGTTCTTTGACCTTTCGTCATTCCTTTGAAAGTCACAATAATTTAGTTTTTCCAGTTGCAAACAAACGAAAGCAATAGATTAAGCGAACATATTTCCCTTTCCATAAAACATGTAGCCTACGGCCGTTACTGTTTACGTGATGCACACATCTGGATTAGATTAGATACAATCTCTCTTTCAGACACATAACACGTGGGAGGTGACCTGCTCAACAACGTGGCATACACTCTAAAGAGATGCCTGGTTTACATCAACCTCAGTGCCAGTCGATTTGTGCCATCATGCTAACCCCTTGTCACGCCAAACTGTTTGGCTTGATAGGGACAGCAACGGAATAGGCAAGAGAACAACCAGATCTGGGACCAGGCTACAGGAGGAGGCACCAGGTCTGGGACCAGGCTACAGGAGGAGACACCAGGTCTGGGACCAGGCTACAGGAGGAGACACCAGGTCTGGGACCAGGCTACAGGAGGAGACACCAGATCTGGGACCAGGCTACAGGAGGAGACACCAGATCTGGGACCAGGCTACAGGAGGAGACACCAGATCTGGGACCAGGCTACAGGAGGAGACACCAGATCTGGGACCAGGCTACAGGAGGAGACACCAGGTCTGGGACCAGGCTACAGGAGGAGACACCAGGTCTGGGACCAGGCTACAGGAGGAGACACCAGATCTGGGACCAGGCTACAGGAGGAGACACCAGATCTGGGACCAGGCTACAGGAGGAGACACCAGGTCTGGGACCAGGCTACAGGAGGAGACACCAGGTCTGGGACCCGGCTACAGGAGGAGACACCAGGTCTGGGACCAGGCTACAGGAGGAGACACCAGGTCTGGGACCAGGCTACAGGAGGAGACACCAGGTCTGGGACCAGGCTACAGGAGGAGACACCAGGTCTGGGACCAGGCTACAGGAGGAGACACCAGATCTGGGACCAGGCTACAGGAGGAGACACCAGGTCTGGGACCAGGCTACAGGAGGAGACACCAGGTCTGGGACCAGGCTACAGGAGGAGACACCAGGTCTGGGACCAGGCTACAGGAGGATACACCAGATCTGGGACCAGGCTACTATGTTCACAGCACATCACTGATTGAACATCCACCATGTCATTGTGACCAGTTTGAATCACCTCCCAACGCCAGGAGCCCAAACGTTACCTTTACACATATACAGCTACTGCACCTGGAAGTATTTTTGCTACATTATAGAGACGGTTTTACGACAGGGGGGACAAAACATAAACAAACAGAAATATGAAAACAAAAACACATAGCTAATATGCATCTGTATAAACAGACTAGCTAAATCAAAATACAGTGAGTGAGTTCTCATAGCCACGCTCCCCCAAAACAGATCAGCCACTCAGTTACAAAGGTCCTCCGAGTGACTGAACACAACATGGTCTTTCCAAAAAAAACTCCCTGTGAGAACACGAGACTAATGAGCCAGGTAGAGTGAGTCAGGGCTCAAACTCTGCCTAGAAACTCTACAAATAAATCTCTCCCCTCTTGACGGATATAAAATTATATAATTTGGAATAAACACGCATTTTAACCGCCAAGTCCTTCTGTCTGAGGAGCTCCGCTCAGCAGTAGGACGGCCATGTTTATTGTGAAGCCTACATCTTTCTTTGTTATACAACGACAAAGTTAACTCGTCATGTCATGAGTGTTATCCCTGTGGCAAGAGAAGTACTTTTAGCATTTGGGTTAATTAAGCAGCTATGATAAATCACAAAATACACAGGGGGGGGAAAAAATGCATAATTATAATTCTAACCATATGAACAACTATAAATTGGAAACGTGGCTTACTTTTCTTTCTAGTTCGTTTCTTCCCCTCTCTTTTTTTTTTTTTTTGGCCTTCAGCAAAGTTCAGTCCCAGCTTTTGCTCTTAAAAAAAAATGCTTTGAGGAGAAAGTTAGTGTGTTAAAAATGCCTCCTCAGTTGTGGCTGGAAGCGTATGTAGAGGAAAGTAACGGCTGCAGCAGCTCCCAGGACAGCCACAAGTATTCCCAAGGAGGAGACCGAAGAGTCAGCGTCAGGCCTGGAACTGGTGGGAACATTCATGACCATGGTGGGCTGTTGGAACAGAGAGAGAGAGAGAGATCTTCAGGGGCAACAAAAATAACACATCTTATACCATATCTGAGTTGTGTTCAGTGCTAGGCTATATATATATATATCTGAATGTGTCCAATAAGAAATGCTTCTTTTTGTTATCAGTTGCAAAACACTTTGCTACAATGTGCCCTAGTGAACATGACCCGCCCTGCCCCAAGACAGCTGATTGAGAAGTCCCAGATGAGTGATTAAAAGAGCCTGCGGTTGTCCCACACACCCTCTGCTGTACGCGTAGCTGCACGTCCTCTCCTGCTGACGTGAAGAGCTCCACTGCAGCACCGTGGGACAGGTTCTCCAGCTTGTGGCCGTTAATCTACATAACGCAAACAGAGGAAAATAACATCATGGAGCTTGATACATTCGCGAGGACTATAATTGACAGTACCATGATCATTTAGGATATCCCTTGCAGAGAAAAGGCTCATGTAATTAAAGCCACAATTTCTACAGTAGATAGCTGGAATCTCAAGCCTAATACAAGTTTCCCAGATAGACGATTGATTGGTCGATTCAAACATCACATTTTACATTCCCCCTTCTTACCCTCTGCTCCCTAATCTAGTCCACCAGTCGGCTCTCTAGCAATTGAGCCGGTGGGGACGAGATTATCTTCTCTAAACCTAAAAAAAAGAAATAAGTGAAAGTCAATGTTTACCGCCAATATCTTGTCTCCCTCTTGTAATCTTCCATCCATGGCTGCAGCGCCATTCTCTTTGATTTTAGCCACATAGATCCCACTGTCATTCAGGACATACTGCTGGTCCAGACCCCCAACGATGTTAAACCCCAGACCTGGAGGGAATGGGGGGGGGGGGGGGTGTTGGGGGGGGAATAGGGGCCGTGAGAGAGGGAGGTGGAGAGGGGGTGGGGGAGAGAGAGAGAGAGAGGGGGAGGGGGTGGGGGAGAGAGAGAGGGGGGGAGGGGGTGGGGGAGAGAGAGAGGGGGGAGGGGAGAGAGAGAGTGGACAGGAAATGAAAGTGAAAGTTCTCAGGTGAGATACTTAGTATGGAGTTCTCATTACATGGACATTTGTTGACTGACAGCATCAGTACTCCGGATGGTTCTGACTTAGAATATGTGGACATATACACCTAGGTGTGGTTGTAAATGAGAACTTGTTCTCAACTAGCCTACCTGGTTAAATAAAGGTGAAATAAATAAATAAACTGATTTACCATCTGGATATTCAAAGAGGAAAAGACCATAGAGAAATATAAAGTGTTCTATCTCTATGGAGAAAGTTATGTAACTATGGTAGCGCAGCAAGTATGAGTTGGAGACAGGTCAGGAGAGGTGTGGACTGAAGGAGAAGTTTGCTGATTACAATGTTATTTATGTGGGACAAGGTTCAAGCGGAAGCATTCCAGAAGTAGCCTATAAATTCCCTTCCACGCGGTCAGTCTTGTCATAAAATAATATTGCAGGTGCGGTAGAGCGGTCAACTTCTCACAAAAAAAATGGAAATGCTAGTTTAACTCAACTCGTCTTGTAATTACCAGCCCCGTCGCGGTTCCCAATGTCTTGCTACCAGACAAACTAAACAACTTCTTTGCTCGCTTTGAGGACAATACAGTGCCACCAACATGGCCCGCTACCAAAACCTGCGGACTCTCCTTCACCGCGGCCAACGTGAGTAAAACATTTAAACGTGTTAACCCTCGCAAGGCCCAGACGGCATCCCTAGCCGCGTCCTCAGAGCATGTGCAGACCAGTTGGCTGGTGTGTTTACAGACATATTCAATCAATCCTTATCCCAGTCTGCTGTTCCCACATGCTTCAAGAGGGCCACCATTGTTCCTGAGCTAAATGACTATGCCCTGTAGCACTCACTTCAGTCATCATGAAGTGCTTTGAGAGACTAGTCAAGGACCATATCACCTCCACCCTACCTGACACCCTAGACCCACTCCAATTTGCTTACCGCCCCAATAGGTCCACAGACGACGCAGTCACACTGCCCTAACCCATCTGGACAAGAGGAATACCTATGTAAGAATGCTGTTCATTGACTAAAGCTCAGCATTTAACACCATAGTACCCTCCAAACTTGTCATTAAGCTCGAGAACCTGGCTCTCGACCCCGCCCTGTGCAACTGGGTCCTGGACTTTCTGACGGGCCGCCCCCAGGTGGTGAGGGTAGGAAACAACATCTCCACCCCCCTGATCCTCAACACTGGGGCCCCACAAGGGTGCCTTCTCAGTCCTCTCCTGTACTCCCTGTTCACCCACGACTGCGTGGCCATGCACGCCTCCAACTCAATCATCAAGTTTGCAGACGACACTACAGTGGTGGGCTTGAATACCAACAACGACGAGACGGCCTACAGGGAGGAGGTGAGGGCCCTCGGAGAGTGGTGTCAGGAAAATAACCTCTCACTCAACGTCCACAAAACAAAGGAGATAATCGTGGACTTCCGGACACAGCAGAGGGAGCACCCCCCTATCCACATCGACAGGACAGTAGTGGAGAAGGTGGAAAGCTTTAAGTTCCTCGACGTACACATCACAGACAAACTACAATGGTCCACAGACAAACTACAATGGTCCACAGACAAACTACAATGGTCCACAGACAAACTACAATGGTCCACAGACAAACTACAATGGTCCACAGACAAACTACAATGGTCCACAGACAAACTACAATGGTCCACAGACAAACTACAATGGTCCACAGACAAACTACAATGGTCCACAGACAAACTACAATGGTCCACAGACAAACTACAATGGTCCACAGACAAACTACAATGGTCCACAGACAAACTACAATGGTCCACAGACAAACTACAATGGTCCACAGACAAACTACAATGGTCCACAGACAAACTACAATGGTCCACAGACAAACTACAATGGTCCACAGACAAACTACAATGGTCCACAGACAAACTACAATGGTCCACAGACAAACTACAATGGTCCACAGACAAACTACAATGGTCCACAGACAAACTACAATGGTCCACAGACAAACTACAATGGTCCACAGACAAACTACAATGGTCCACAGACAAACTACAATGGTCCACAGACAAACTACAATGGTCCACAGACAAACTACAATGGTCCACAGACAAACTACAATGGTCCACAGACAAACTACAATGGTCCACAGACAAACTACAATGGTCCACAGACACACTACAATGGTCCACAGACACAGACAGCATGTTGTCCTCTTCAACCTCAGGAGGCAGAAGAAATTCGGCTTGTCACCAAAAACACACAAACTTTTACAGATGCACAATCGAGAGAATCCTGTCGGGCTGTATCACCGCCTGGTACGGCAACTGCTCCGCCCACAACCGCAAGGCTCTCCAGAGGGTAGTGAGGTCTGCACAACGCATCACTGGGGGCTAATTACCTGCCCTCCAGGACACCTACACCACCCGATGTCACAGGAAGGCCAAAAAGATCATCAAGGACAACAACCACCTGAGCCACTGCCTGTTCACCCCGCTATCATCCAGAAGGCGAGGTCAGTACAGGTGCATCAAAGCTGGGACAGAGAGACTGAAAAACAGCTTCTATCTCAAGGCCATCGGACTGTTAAACAGCCATCCCTAACATTGAGTGACTGCTGCCAACATACTGACTCAAATCTCTAGCCACATTAATAATTAAAAATTGGATGTAATAAATGTATCACTAGTCACTTTAAACAATGCACTTTATATCATGTTTACATACCCTACATTACTCATCTCATATGTATATACAGTACTCTATACCATCTACTGCATCCTGCCTATGCCGTTCGGCCATCACTCATTCATATATTTATTAGAGGTTGACCGATTAATCGGAATGGCCGACTAATTAGGGTTTTCATAACAATCGGAAATCGGTAATTTTGGACGCTGATTTTTTAATTATTTTTATACACCTTTATTTAACTAGGCAAGTCAGTTAAGAACACATTCTTATTTTCAATGACTAGGAACGGTGGGTTAACTGCCTTGTTCAGGGGCAGAACGACAGATTTGTACCTTGTCAGCTCGGGGATTTGAACTTGCAACCTTACAGTTAACTAGTCCAACGCTCTAACCACCTGCCTCACGAGGAGCCCGCCTGTCACGCGAATGCAGTAAGCCAAGGTAAGTTGCTAGCTAGCATTAAACTTATCTTATAAAAAACAATCAATCAATCATAATCACTAGTTATAACTACACATGGTTGATGATATTACTAGTTTATCTAGCGTGTCCTGCGTTGCATATAATCGATGCGGTGGCATTCACGAAAAAGGACTGTCGTTGCTCCAACGTGTACCTAACCATAAACATCAAGGCCTTTCTTAAAATCAATACACACAAGTATATATTTTTAAACCTGCATATTTAGCTAAAATAATTCCAGGTTAGCAGGCAATATTAACCAGGTGAAATTGTGTCACTTCTCTTGCGTCCATTGCACGCAGAGTCAGGGTATATGCAACAGTTTGGGCCGCCTGGCTCATTGTGAACTAATTTGCCAGAATTTTACGTAATTATGACATAACATTGAAGGTTGTGCAATGTAACAGGAATATTTAGACTGATGGATGCCACCCGTTAGATAAATACAGAACGGTTCCGTATTTCACTTTAAGAATAAATGTTTTGTTTTCGAGATGATAGTTTCCAGATTCGACCATATTAATGACCTAAGGCTCGTATTTCTGTGTGTTATTATGTTATAATTAAGTCTATGATTTGATAGAGCAGTCTGACTGAGCGATGGTGGCCACCAGCAGGCTCGTAAGCATTCATTCAAACAGCACTTTCGTGCGTTTTGCCAGCAGCTCTGCTGTTTATGAATTCAAGCCTATCAACTCCCGAGATTAGGCTGGTGTAACCGATGTGAAATGGCTAGCTAGTTAGCGGGGTTCGCGCTAATAGCGTTTCAAACGTCACTCGCTCTGAGACTTGGAGTAGTTGTTCCCCTTGCTCTGCATGGGTAACGCTGCTTCGAGGGTGGCTGTTGTCGTTGTGTTCCTGGTTCGAGCCCAGGTAGGGGCGAGGAGAGGGACGGAAGCTATACTGTTACTGGCAATACTAAAGTGCCTATAAGAACATCCAATAGTCAAAGGTATATGAAATACAAATCGTATAGAGAGAAATAGTCCTATAATAACTACAACCTAAAACTTCTTACCTGGGAATATTGAAGACTCATGTTAAAAAGAACCACCAGCTTTCATATGTTCTCATGTTCTGAGCAAGGAACTTAAACGTTAGCTTTCTTACATGGCACATATTGCACTTTTACTTTCTCCAACACTTTGTTTTTGCATTATTTAAACCAAATTGAACATGTTTCATTATTTATTTGAGGCAAATTTATGTATTATATTAAGTTAAAATAAGTGTTCATTCAGTATTGCTGTAATTGTCATTATTACAATTATTATTCTTTTTTTTATTATTATTCTTTTTTATTATTATTTATTTAATTTAAATCGGCCGATTAATCGGTGTCGGCTTTTTTTGGTCCTCCAATAATCGGTATTGTCGTTGAAAAATCATAATCGGTCAACCTCTAATATTTATATGTACATATTCTTATTCATTCATTTACACTTGTGTGTGTATAAGGTAGTTGTGAAATTGTTAGATATTACTTGTTAGATATTATTATTATATTACTGCATGGTCGGAACAAGAAGCACAAGCATTTCGCTACACTCGCATCAACATCTGCTAACCATGTGTATGTGACCAATACATTTAGATTGAGGCGAGCTAGCTAGCTACATAAAGGTATTCTCATTGGAGGTGACTAGAAAAACCTCATTTGTATGTCACATGCTTCATAAACAACAAGTGTATACTAACCCGCCCTTCCCAACCACGCAGAGAAAAAGAAAATTAACAAATAATAGCAAAGTCAAACACGTAACAAGTACACAATGAGAAACGATAACTTGGCTATATACACGGGGTACCGAGTCGATGTGCAGGGGTACGATTTAATTGAGGTAAATATGTACAGTACCAGTTAAAAGTTTGGACACACCTACTCATTCAAGGGTTTTTCTTGATTTCTGCAATTTTCTACATTGTAGAATAATAGTGAAGACATCAAAACTATGAAATAACACATATGGAATCATGTAGTAACCCCCCCCCCTAAAAAGTGTCAAATCAAAATATATTTTTGATTCTTTAAAGTAGCCATCCTTTGCCTTGATGACAGCTTTGCACTCTTGGCATTCTCTCAACCAGCTACACCTGGAATGCTTTTCCAACAGTCTTGAAGGAGTTCCACATACGCTGAGCACTTGTTGGCTGCTTTTTCTTCACTCTGCAGTCCAACTCATCCCAAACCATCTCAATTGGGTTCAGGTTGGGTGAATGTGGAGGCCAGGTCATCTGATGCAGCACTCCATCACTCTCCTTCTTTGTCAAATAGCCCTTACACAGCTTGGATGTGTGTTGGGTTATTGTCCAGTTGAAAAACAAATGATAGTGGGATGGGATATAGCTGCAGAATGCTGTGGTAGACATGCTTGTTAAGTGTGCCTTGAATTCTAAATAAATCACTGACCGTGTCACCAGCAAAGCACCCCAACACCATCACACCTCCGTGCTTCACAGTGGGAACCATAAATGCAGAGATCATCCATTCACCACCTCTGCGTCTCGTAAACACATGGCGGTTGGAACCAAAAATCTCAAATTTGTACTCATCAGACCAAAGGACAGATTTCCACCGGTCTAATGTCCATTGCTCGTGTTTCTTGGCCCAAGCAAGTCTCTTCTTATTGGTGTCCTTTAGTAGTGGTTTCTTTGCAGCAATTCGACCATGAAGGCCTGATTCACACAGTCTCCTCTGAACAGTTGATGTTGAGATGTGTCTGTTACTTTAACTCTGTGAAGCATTTATTTGTGCTGCAATTTCTGAGGCTGGTAACTCTAATGAACATATCCTCTGCAGCAGAGGTAACTCTGGGTCTTCCTTTTCTGTGGCGGTCCTCATGAGAGACAGTTTCATCATAGCGCTTAATGGTTTTTGCAACTGCACTTGAAGAAACTGTCAAAGTTCTTGAAATGACTGACCATGTCTTAAAATAATTATAGACTGTCATTTCTCTTTGCTTATTTGAGCTGTTCTTGCCATAATATGGACTTGGTCTTTTACCAAATAGGGCTATCTTCTGTATACCACCCCTACGTGTCACAACACAACTCATAGTCTCAAACGCATTAAGGAAAGAAATTCCACAAATTAACAAGGCACACCTGTTAATTGAAATGCATTCCAGGTGACTACCTCATGAAGCTGGTTGAGAGAATGCCAAGCGTGCGCAAAGCTTTCATCAAGGCAAAGGGTGGCTACTTTGAAGAATCTCAAATATAAAATATTTTGATTTGTTTAACACTTTTTTGGTTACTGCATGATTCGATGTGTTATTTCATAGTTTTGATGTCTTCATTATTAGTCTACAATGTAGAAAATAGCCCAAATAAAGAAAAACCCTGGAATGAGGTGTCCAAACTTTTGACTGGTACTGTATATCTGTATTCCCAGTCATGTTAAATCCATAGATTAGGGTCTAATTAATTAATTTCAATTGACTGGTTTCCTTATATGTACTGTAACTATATGTACTGTAAAATCTTTGACATTGTTTGTTGCGTTTATATTTTAGTTCAGTGTAGTTAGCATTGCTAGCTGCTAGCTAGATCCTCATTTGGCTCAGTAGAAAAACCCGATCTCGTGGCGTTCAAATTGAAGCCTATTTGCAATATCCAAATTAGCTACCAAATTGGCATAAATTAAATAGACAGCCAGCTAGCTAACAACAGTTAACTAGCTAGTTAGCTATCCAGGCCATCCGTTTGCAAGCTTGCCAACTAACAGATTTGTCGGAGTTGCGAATGAAAGCTATTTTCTTACCTTGTGGTCCTCTTTTCAACTTTATATCCAGCACGATAGGCGCAGTGTACATTGCTGACCCGTTCATGATGTAAGGAATCCGGAGGATAAGCTAAATAGCTGTTTTTGAGGGTAGTTATAAATGTGAAGGTGAACTCATGCAGGAGTACCGTCTCTATTGCCTGCAGTTTCCTGCTCTCTCATGGAGTAAAACTCCACTTCCCAGACTGCTCTTCAATCTACCGCTCTACTCGTGACCTTTGATTGAACCACCCGTAACTGTTACTATCGTTCAAGAGAAACAGATGGTTCTCAATATGGGGGTACTAGCTGGGTAGTAGAACCCCTAGGGATGCCTGGCTGTTGTAGCTGTAGAAACCCCATTCATCACCAGTCATATATCAGCTCTCTTTATTCTTAGACAACCCTTATTATTAAAACAATACATTGTCTTTGACAACCCTTATTATGAAAACAATATCTTGTCTTTGACAACCCTTATTATTAAAACAATATTTTGTCTTTGACAACCCTTATTATTAAAACAATACTTTTGTCTTTGACAACCCTTATTATTAAAACAATACATTGTCTTTGACAACCCTTATTATTAAAACAATACTTTGTCTTTGACAACTCTTATTATGAAAACAATATTTTGTCTTTGACAACCCTTATTATTAAGACAATACTTTGTCTTTGACAACCCTTATTATTAAAACAATACTTTGTCTTTGACAACCCTTATTATTAAAACAATACGTTGTCTTTGACAAACCTTCTTATTAAAACAATACGTTGTCTTTGGCAACGAATCTACAAAGTCGTACATTGATTTACTACAGTTCAATCACATTTTTGCTGTAGATCTGTCTTCTTGCAATCATTTTGTGCAAAAATAAAATCAGTGATAACATGATGTGATCCTCAAGTCAAATCGGGAGATGACAGACAGTCAAGGATTAAATTTGAAAAATTAAAAGACACATATTTGCTATGATTTACGAGCTAGATCTAGCTAAAAGAAGACCGAGAGCAGCCACCCAAGGCTCCGTCTATTATGCTAGTCTGTCCAAGTCCATCTAGCCTCACAGCCAGCAATAACAAAAAGCCACACTGATTTTCAGTCTGACACTTGCACGCACGCACCCACCCACCCACCCACCCACACACACACACCATCACTCTGAAAGGTGAACCAAAACTGTGATTATAGACAGTAAAATACATTAACATATTTTGGGGGTTCCAGAGTGGTGCAGCGGTCTAAGGCACTGTTCTCAGTGCTAGAGGCGTCACTACAGACCCTGGTTCGATTCCAGGCTGTATCACAACCGGCAGTGATTGGGAGTCCCATAGTGCGGCGCACAATTGGCCCAGCGTCGTTAGGGTTTGGCCGGGGGTAGGCCGTCATTGTAATTAAGAATTTGTTCTTAACTGACTTGCCTAGTTAAATAGAGGTTATTAAACGAGTCCTCTTCCACTAGGATCTTCAGCTGCAGGCAGGACAGGACAGACACAACTCAGCAAATAAAAGGTTTCTATGGAATGTGATGCTCATCTGGGTAAAGTCATATTCCAATAAAGAGGTGATGGCATCTCCCATGATGCAGTCCTTCAGGGTGATGGCATCTCCCATAGTGTAGTCCTTCAGGGAGATGGCATCTCCCATGATGCAGTCCTTCAGGGTGATGGCATCTCCCATGATGCAGTCCTTCAGGGTGATGGCATCTCCCATAGTGTAGTCCTTTAGGGAGATGGCATCTCCCATAGTGTAGTCCTTTAGGGTGATGGCATCTCCCATGATGCAGTCCTTTAGGGAGATGGCATCTCCCATGGTGCAGTCCTTCAGGGTGATGGCATCTCCCATAGTGTAGTCCTTTAGGGAGATGGCATCTCCCATGGTGCAGTCCTTCAGGGTGATGGCATCTCCCATAGTGTAGTCCTTTAGGGAGATGGCATCCCCTTCTCTTTACACAACCCAATTATCTTCAATGCTTTTCAATGAGTTACATGTGGAATTGGGTTTTATTTTCTGAATTGACTAGAATTTAAATGGAATTGACCCCTAACCCCAATCAAACCTGTACCTCAAAACATTGTCCTTGAATGAAGGGGAAGCCTCCATCTCTCTCCTCTGGACCCCAACCCCCATCCATGTTGGAGTTACGGACAACCTGCTGCTCATAGAAACGAGGGTTGAGGTGGAACACAACCTCTTCATCGTCCTCCTCTTCATCGTCCTCCTCGTCGTCTTCCTCCTCCTCGTCCTCTTCGTCCTCCTCCTCTTTTAAAAAATCAACATGAAACCTGAAATAAAAAGTTTGTTTCACTCATCAACGAATCTACAGTGCAGTGGACCATAGATAAACATATGGGCTGTGGTTCGTTTGAATGACTACATACTGGTGATGCTTTGTGATGTCTTAGACTAAAAGGGCGTTTTTTACACTTGGTCCCTTTCAGACGATTTTTTTGTGAACTCAGTGCGGTTCGTTTCATTTTTTTGTGTGCAGTATGAACACTCCAAAAGGATCTAAGATCCCTCAAAAGAGGCCCCTGAAGCAAACCAAAATGAAATCATCTTGAGAGGTGATCTGAGTTCGGTTCGCTTGAATTCCGGGGTCTGATTCCCCTTTATTAGGGCAATGTGAACCCCCCCCCCCCAAAAAAGGTTTGCTTGTCATTATTCACGCACCAAACACTAGACTCCTGCAATGCCATTCCCCCCTGTCATAACTCCTCACATTGGTGCCACACAAGACGGATGATGTGCAGGTTGGCCAAAAATAAACGTGTGTCGTTTTTGGATGTTGATTAGCGATGATCAAGGATGCACAGAAATACCAAAATATGGTGTGGAATTTTTAGTTGAGTCTATTTGTTTGCAATAAGAGAACTTCAAATTGTGAGGTTTGAACAGTATGAGAAGGCAACAGCATATTTGGTGAGAACCACAACATAGTGTATAAAATCATTTCTAGCTCTTAAAGGGCCAGTAGCCTATTCTAGCTCTTAAAGGGCCAGTAGCCTATTCTAGCTCTTAAAGGGCCAGTAGCCTATTCTAGCTCTTAAAGGGCCAGTAGCCTATTCTAGCTCTTAAAGGGCCAGTAGCCTATTCTAGCTCTTAAAGGGCCAGTAGCCTATTCTAGCTCTTAAAGGGCCAGTAGCCTATTCTAGCTCTTAAAGGGCCAATAGCCTATTCTAGCTCTTAAAGGGCCAATAGCCTATTCTAGCTCTTAAAGGGCCAGTAGCCTATTCTAGCTCTTAAATGGCCAGTAGCCTATTCTAGCTCTTAAAGGGCCAGTAGCCTATTCTAGCTCTTAAAGGGCCAGTAGCCTATTCTAGCTCTTAAAGGGCCAATAGCCTATTCTAGCTCTTAAAGGGCCAATAGCCTATTCTAGCTCTTAAAGGGCCAGTAGCCTATTCTAGCTCTTAAAGGGCCAGTAGCCTATTCTAGCTCTTAAAGGGCCAGTAGCCTATTCTAGCTCTTAAAGGGCCAGTAGCCTATTCTAGCTCTTAAAGGGCCAATAGCCTATTCTAGCTCTTAAAGGGCCAATAGCCTATTCTAGCTCTTAAAGGGCCAGTAGCCTATTCTAGCTCTTAAAGGGCCAGTAGCCTATTCTAGCTCCTAAAGGGCCAGTAGCCTATTCTAGCTCCTAAAGGGCCAGTAGCCTATTCTAGCTCTTAAAGGGTCAGTAGCCTATTCTAGTTCTTAAAGGGCCAATAGCCTATTCTAGCTCTTAAAGGGCCAGTAGCCTATTCTAGCTCTTAAAGGGCCAATAGCCTATTCTAGCTCTTAAAGGGCCAGTAGCCTATTCTAGCTCCTAAAGAGCCAGTAGCCTATTCTAGCTCTTAAAGGGCCAGTAGCCTATTCTAGCTCTTAAAGGGCCAATAGCCTATTCTAGGTCTTAAAGGGCCAGTAGCCTATTCTAGCTCTTAAATGGTCAGTAGCCTATTCTAGCTCCTAAAGGGCCAGTAGCCTATTCTAGCTCTTAAAGGGCCAGTAGCATATTCTAGCTCTTAAAGGGACAGTAGGCTATTCTAGCTTTTAAAGGGTCAGTAGCCTATTCTAGCTCTTAAAGGGCCAATAGCCTATTCTAGCTCTTAAAGGGCCAGTAGCCTATTCTAGCTCTTAAAGGGCCAATAGCCTATTCTAGCTCTTAAAGGGCCAGTAGCCTATTCTAGCTCCTAAAGAGCCAGTAGCCTATTCTAGCTCTTAAAGGGCCAGTAGCCTATTCTAGCTCTTAAGGGGCCAATAGCCTATTCTAGGTCTTAAAGGGCCAGTAGCCTATTCTAGCTCCTAAAGGGCCAGTAGCCTATTCTAGCTCCTAAAGGGCCAGTAGCCTATTCTAGCTCTTAAGGTGCCAATAGCCTATTCTAGGTCTTAAAGGGCCAGTAGCCTATTCTAGCTCCTAAAGGGCCAGTAGCCTATTCTAGCTCCTAAAGGGCCAGTAGCCTATTCTAGCTCTTAGAGGGCCAGTAGCATATTCTAGCTCTTAAAGGGACAGTAGGCTATTCTAGCTTTTAAAGGGGCAGTAGCTTATTCTAGCTCTTAAATGGCCAGTAGCCTATTCTAGCTCTTAAAGGGCCAGTAGCCTATTCTAGCTCCTAAAGGGCCAGTAGCCTATTCTAGCTCTTAAAGGGCCAGTAGCCTATTCTAGCTCTTAAAGGGCCAGTAGCTTATTCTAGCTCTTAAAGGGCCAGTAGCCTATTCTAGCTCTTAAAGGACCAATAGCCCATTCTAGCTCTTAAAGGGCCAGTAGCCTATTCTAGCTCTTAAAGGGCCAATAGCCTATTCTAGCTCTTAAAGGGCCAATAGCCTACATTGGGTGTATAATTTTCAATGAAAGCATAATTTAATCTCCAGTTATTCTTCTGCTATTTATTCTGTCCAACTCTTTGGCAACAGTTTGGGAAAGGCCATTTCTTGTTTCAGCATGACAATGGCCCCCCTGCACATAGCGAGGTCCATACAGAAATGGTTTGTCAAGAATGGTGTGAAAGAACTTGATTGGCCTGTAGAGCCCTGACTTCAACCCCATCGAACACCTTCGGGATGAATTGGAACACCGACTGCGAGCCAGGCCGAATCACCCAAGATCAGTGCCCGACCTCACTAATGCTCTTGTGGCTGAATGGAAGCAAGTCCCCACAGCAATGTTCCAACATCTAGTGGAAAGCCTTCCCAGAATAGTGGAGGCTGTTATAACAGCAATGGGGGGCCCAACTCCATATTAATGACCATGATTTTGGAATGAGATGTTCAACGAGCAGGTGTCCACATACTTTTGGTCATGTAGTGCATGTCTAGCTGTCCAATAAAACGTTCTGATGAAATGGCTAGTCCTGCACTTTGTAAAAACCCAAGAGTGCATTGAGTGAATGTTATAAAAAGATTTTGGTTCCTTTCTAAACATACCAATGTGAATGCAAAGAGGACTCAGACCACAAAATAGGTGAAGTGAACTGGAAAAGAGAGTTGAGTCCTCATCCAATGGAAAGAGCAGTGTGAACACAAAAACAATGGTTATTTCGCTCCTTTTTTTTACTCCAGAGTTCACTTTAACGAGGACAGATCAGATCTTTTATAAGAGGACAGATCGGATCTTTTATGAGAGGACAGATCGGATCGTTTATGAGAGGACAGATCGGATCTTTTATGAGAGGACAGATCGGATCTTTTATGAGAGGACAGATCGGATCTTTTATGAGAGGACAGATCGGATCTTTTATGAGAGGACAGATCGGATCTTTTACAAGAGGACAGATCGGAGATATTATACGAGGACTATATGTGAAAACTCCCTATGTGGGGTGGCAGGGTAGCCTAGTGGTAAGAGTGTTGGACTAGTAACTGAAAGGTTGCAAGTTCAAATCCCCGAGCTGACAAGGTACAAATCTGTCGTTCTGCCCCTGAACAAGGCAGTTAATCCACTGTTCCTAGGCTGTCATTGAAAATAAGAATTTGTTCTTCACTGACTTGCCTAGTTAAAAAAAATAATACTGGAACATATGGATAAATTAAGGGGTGAATGAACAGATTAATGAATCCTGTAGCCTAGTGTGACTCAAATCCTGTAACCTACTGGTCTCCTCCAGGGATGGGTTCCCCTACTATGGTGATCAGGAGCCTGTGCATTATGCCAGCAGTTTGTAGGGCACTGGCTGAAACAGATGGTACACAGACATTACATGTCATCAGTCTTAGTGTTTCATTAAAAAGATTAAACTAATAGAAATTGCCTTTATCAACAACAGACCCAATAGAAGTACACATTTCAATAAAAACAAGTACACATTTCAATATTAATAAAAGAGGATAAAGAATTGGTAAGAATATTGAATATATGAGCTTTATTAAGTGACCTTGTATCAGGTGTCGAGAGAAAATGGCCACTAAAAACTGTCATTTAGTTGTAATTAAGACATAGTAGAAACATCCTCATTATATCAAGAAATACAAATCAAACTTCCTGACAAATTCAAAACATTTCATTATTGATTAAAAATTCTCTCATGATGAGTAATGAAATGACTCTGTTGGCTAACTCTAGCACTTCGCCTACATTCCAAACGCCACTGGAAAAATGAGTCACTCCCCCCTTAAAGAAGAGTCTCCACTACGCCCTACACCAAACAAACCAGAATCTGACACTCTACATGAGCCTAATAGGGCCGAGTCACAACCGGAATAACTGGATGAGTTGAAACGTCATTTCCTTCAACCAGTGGTACCACCTGTATGTATGTATATCATCAACTCTTGATTAATTTAACAGGGCAAACATCCCAAACTACTTCTTTAAACACTACAATTAAAAAATGTAAAAATAAAAAAAATCTGAACACAAGCAAAACATGTGATAGTATTCTTTATTTTCAAATATTTAACACAATTGGACATTTTATCAACGCTGGCAAAACACACAAGTACAGGATGATTACTACCCAAATGATGTTTGGCTTTTTTGTTGTTGAAAGTAGCATATAAAATGTTATTATAAAAGATAAGTGTGACTTTTAATGAAAGTTTAAGAGTGAAATAATATAAAATGTGATGTTTCACAAAAAGCAGAGGCCATGTATTGCACTTGAATGACAGCAAACATTACTGGGCTCCCTTTCTCCCCCCGGGGTATTAGCTAGTAAAAACCTCTTCAACCAAATACATAATGCTGCTGCTTTCTTGGGAGTTCTTAAACCAAACCACGAGGTGATTTTTCTGTGGCTGGTGTCCTCATATGGATGAAAATATGAAGAGTTCAGTGCTTTCAAAAATGTGGTGGATATGGTATATTATGTCTGGGCTGAAAGACAAGAATACATACGATATTACTGTAAATGATGCATTACGATATTACTGTAAATGATGCATTACAATATTACTGTAAATTATACATTACAATATTACTGTAAATTATACAATATGATATTACTGTAAATTATACATATGATATTACTGTAAATGTTCTGTTGTTTTGCCTTGCCTTGTCTTTTGCGGTTTGCGCCCTGCAGAAAACACCTCAGACCAGTATAATGTTATTACAGTGCTGTTTCTAGGAGACAAACACCATTTTTACAGCCCTGCAGCAAATCTCTGATCCACCATCCTGACTGCTGCGCTTAATGTAAGCTTGCGAAATCAGGAAGGTAAAACGAGGCAAGAACCCCCCCCCCCCCCCTCCCCCCCAAAAGAGCCACACCACGTGTACAGAGATCCTCCGGTGAAGACTAGGACAGAAGTGCACCAGGAAAGAAGCAAGCAAGCAAGCAGCAATGTGTGGTGTTTTAAAAGCATGTATTTACTCACCAGCATGCCTCCTGGAGCCGCTTGCCCCCCGTATGGTCCCATGGGCCCTGGGTGGCCGGGCTGGGGAGGGAAGCCTCCACCACCTCGAGGACCCCATGATCCAGGGGGGATGGGAGGGAAGGCTCCACCAGAGAAGGTGCCTCCTGCAGGAGAGAAGGCAGCTCCTGGACCTCCAGGCCCATACATCCCCCCACCAGGCTGGGCTCCTGGGTAAGGCACATTGGGGTAGGGTCCTGGGGGTGCTCCGGGACTAGTTTGGAAGGGTCCAGACGGGTACTGCATGGGGGCTCCAGGGAACTGTCCCGAGGCTCCAGGCCCGGCTGGGTATTGCCCCGGAGCTCCAGGCCCAGCTGGGTATTGCCCCGAGGCTCCAGGCCCGGCTGGGTATTGCCCCGGGGCTCCAGGCCCAGCTGGGTATTGCCCCGAGGCTCCAGGCCCGGCTGGGTATTGCCCCGGAGCTCCAGGCCCGGCCGGGTATTGCCCCGGGGCTCCAGGCCCGGCTGGGTATTGCCCCGGGGCTCCAGGCCCAGCTGGGTATTGCCCCGGAGCTCTAGGCCCAGGTGGGTATTGCCCCGGGGCTCCAGGCCCAGCTGGGTATTGCCCTGGGGCTCCAGGCCCAGCTGGGTACTGTCCCGGGGCTCCAGGCCCAGCTGGGTATTGCCCCGGGGCTCCAGGCCCAGCTGGGTATTGCCCCGGGGCTCCAGGCCCAGCTGGGTATTGCCCCGGGGCTCCAGGCCCAGCTGGGTATTGCCCCGGGGCTCCAGGTCCAGCTGGGCACTGTCCTGGGGCTCCAGGCCCAGCTGGGTACTGTGCCGGTACCCCTGGGCCGGGCGGGAACCCACCAGGGACAGAGGGAGCTCCAGGATACTGCCCTGGTGCTCCGGGACCGGAAGAGAAGGGTCCTTGACTTCCAGGGAACTGCCCTGGGGCCCTTGGACCAGACTGTGGCCCCCCAGGGAATCCCCCAGGAGCAGAGGGCTGTGTGGGGGCTCCGGGGGCCGCACCAGGCCATCCTGGGTTAGTGGGTGGAGGGGCGTTGGGGGCGGCTGGGTTGGGGTTAGCCGCTTTCTCAGCTTGGCCCGGGACATCGTCTGCTATGGCATCTGCCAGCTACATGCAAGAAAAACAGGGAGGTTTCTATCATGATCTTCACCAACACATGTACCATCTTAAAACAGGCATACCTTGATAATAAACGTGATTGATAAAAGTAGCTAACTCACCGAGAAATCCATGTCCTGAAAGGTAATGGGGGGGGGGTAAAGTTGTTAGGTCTGAAGCATAACCTATTATAGCCTATTAGCTACTTTAGTTATAACAGCCTGAAGTAAATAGGAACATAGTTTAGATATCACAAGCTACCTATAAACTTTAAATTAAACTGGATTGCAGGCTGGTTAGTGTTGTTCACATGTAGAAATGTAGCTGGCTCGATGTACAGCTAACGTTATCTAGCATTAGCTAGCAAACATTAGCCAGCTACCAACTGATTCTACATATTTATGCTGCTCAAACGATCAAAGTACAGTAAAGAAATGTTTTTAAAGTATGTTAGGCTTTTCAACATTACCTCGACAAAAAAAAAGGGACGTCTTTAACAAATTCTAAAGTTAGAAACAACAAGAATTTGACAGTTGAGAGATAATTTAAAAAAAAATACTGTACAGAACTCCTGAAATAAAGGAAGTGTACAGTCTGCACTCACGCCTAGAATATGACGTAAACATTGGGCGGAAGGAAAGAGGGTTGGACCGAATGGGTGCGTTCCAGAGTCACATACATTTTCTTGGATTGCAGTCGGGAAAAACGAAGATTACAGAAAATGTTAAATGAATAAAAGTATATCTTACCCTTTCTCCCTCAACTTTATATGAGTAAAATTCAACTAGTACAGTATGACATTATACGAAAAATATTCCCAATAATGATTTTAAATTGGTGTGGGGCGGGGATTGGTAAAATCAGAGTCACAAGATTATGTGGGCGAAAAAATACTGTTCTGTACTGCCCTCCTCCGGCCTAGACAGAACAGTTGAGTCTGCGCTTCAGGGAAAATGGTAAGTTGTTCCTGAGATGGGTTGAAAAACCTTACTAAATGTATTTTGCTAGGGATTATTTTCAAGTTGCAACCGTTTGATATCCTCTGCCTGTATTAATCGCCTCTTCGAAATGAGTTTCGCTTGTTTTTAAATATGCAGTTGTTCCACCCAGCTCAATGTGATATGCTGCAACATGTCACGATATGGAGCATAGCTAGCTAGCTAGCTGGTTAACGGATAACCCCATGCATTGTCTGAGAAAGTTAGCCACATCAAATTCCCATGTAATTACCTTAGCTACTCGATGGAACTAGCTAATTTCAGATCGTCAAAGTGCCGTGACTATTCTGTCAGATTCTATTCGCTTTGTGTATAGAATGCATGCCAGCCAGCTAGCTAGCTGGATTCGCATTTCCTGTAGTTTGCAAGACCTATCTAGTTAGCTAGCTAAACTTGGCTTCAAGACAAATTAAACTCGGCATTGTCAGGGATGCGCGTCTCTCATATTTGACAGTACTAAAATATTTGTATACCCCTGTAGTTGCTAAATCAGTGCACGTCGTTATTTCCTGTTACCTGTCAAATCATAACCAGAGTAGGCCATTGAACAAAGGAATTTAACCCATCATGAACAATGATTCAGGAATGTTACGTAAACGAAGATCCCTGCTCATTCCAAGACACATTAATTATCAGGTGTGGCTGGTGGTCTGATCATTGATCGCAAAAATGTATCACAAGTTAGTAGAATTTGCAAGTTCAGAGATACATCTAATGACCATCGCAATAATTATTCAGTAGGCTATCATCAAAAGTTCCCAATCATGTGTTAGAGGGATCTGATCTCCTTTGAAATGAGACATCATAACAATTCTTATTCCTGGCCCCATATTCATTAAGCATCTCTGAGTAGGAGTGCTGATCTAGGATCAGGTCTCCCCTGTCTATGTAATCGTATTTTATTATCATCAAAAAGCAAAACTGATCCTAGATCAGCACTCCAACTCTGAGAGGCTTTATGAATATCCTTCTATCCGTTACTTCCAGAGTGAATCACTGGTTGTGTGTGACGTTGATGGAGACCTAGTTAAAAAGCTACGGGAGTTCCGCTTCCGGAAGGAGACTAACAATGCTGCTATCATCAGTAAGTATCCTCTTAATCACAAAGCAGTAAGTATCCTCTTAATCACAAAGCAGTAAGTATCCTCTTAATCACAAAGCAGTAAGTATCCTCTTAATCACAAAGCAGTAAGTATCCTCTTAATCACAAATCAGTAAGTATCCTCTTAATCACAAATCAGTAAGTATCCTCTAATCATAAATCACTATCCTTTAAAACTTCTTACGGCTGAGATCCCGTTAACGGGATCGACTTGACAACAGCCAGTGAAAGTTCAGGGCGCCAAATTCAAACAACAGAAATCTCATAATTTAAAATTCCTCAAACATACAAGTATTTTACACCATTTTAAAGATAAACTTGTTAATCCCACCACAGTGTCCGATTTCAAAAAGGCTTTACGACGAAAGCACACCATCTGATTATGTTAGGTCAGAGCCAAGTCACAGGAAAAACACAGCCATTTTTCCAGCCAAAGAGAGGAGTCACAAAAAGCAGAAATAGAGATAAAATTAATCACTAACCTTTGATGATCTTCATCAGATGACACTCATAGGACTTTATGTTACACAATACATGTATGTTTTGTTCGATAAAGTTCATATTTATATCCAAAAATCTTAGTTTACATTGGCGTGTTATGTTCAGTAATGTTTTGCCTCCAAAACATCCGGTGATTTTGCAGAGAGCCACATCAATTTACAGAAATACTCATAATAAACATTGATAAAAGATACAAGTGTTATACATGGAACTTTAGATAAACTTCTCCTTAATGCAACCGCTGTGTCAGATTTCAAAAAAACTTTACGGAAAAAGCACACCATGCAATAATCTGAGTACGGCGCTAAGACACAAAAACAAGCCATACAGGTACCCGCTATGTTGTGGAGTCAACAGAAGTCAGAAATAGCATTATAAATATTCACTTACCTTTGATGATCTTCATCAGAATGCACTCCCAGGAATCCCAGTTCAACAATAAATGTTTGTTTTGTTCGAAAAAGTCCATAATTTGTCCAAATAGCTCCTTTTTGTTTGCTGATTGGCTGGGCCTTTATTTCATAAATCCAAATTCATGACGTGCAGGCCAGACGAAAACTCAAAGAAATTCCATTACAGTTCGTAGAAACATGTCAAACGATGTATAGAATCAATCTTTAGGATGGTTTTAACATAAATCTTCAATAATGTTTCAACCGGAGAGTTCCTTTGTCTTTAGAAACGGGCGCGCCTGAGTGAGCTCATGGCACTCTGCCAGACACCTGGTTGAAACAGCTTTCATTCCCTCATCCTTCACAGTAGAAGCCTGTAACAAGGTTCTTAATCAGAAATCAGTCAGTATCCTTCTAATCATAAAGAATCTAAAGTTGACAATGTTGTTTTTGCTTCTACATACATATTGTGCTAGTGGTTGGGAAGGACCAACATATTGACTGTTGAGGAACATTTTTCCTAAATATTTTTTTGGGGTGTTTTCTCAGTGAAGATTGACAAGGACAAGCAGCTTGTCATCCTTGATGAAGAACATGAGGTAAGTTGCCAGATTGCTTATTGTATGATGACGTCAGTGTTATAAGTGTCCTATCCACACACCTCTTATAGTGTCTTGTGTGATGTAGTGTGAACCTGCTGTCGTACAGTACATATTTAACCTTGAATGCCCTCTCTCTCTCATTCTAGGATATTTCTCCTGATGATCTGAAGGACGAGCTGCCTGAAAGACAGCCAAGATATCCTTTGATCTATACCGAACAAAAAATATAAAAGCAACATGCAACAATTCCAACCATTTGACTGAGTTACAGTTCATATAAGGAAATCAGTCAATTGAAATACATTCATTAGGTCCTAATCTATTGATTTCACATGACTGGGCAGGGCCGCAGCCATGGTTGGACCTAGGAGGGCATTGGCCTACCCACTTGGGAGCCAGGCCCAGCCAATCAGAATTCATTTTTCCCCCCAAAAAAGGGCTTTATTACAGACAGAAATACTCCTCAGTTTCATCGGGTGTCTGGTCTCAGATGATCCCCCAGGTGAAGAAGCCAGATGTGGAGGTCCTGGGCTGGCGTGGTTACACGTTGTCTGGGGTTGTGAGGCCAGTTGGATGTACTGCCAAATTCTCTAAAACAATGTTGGAGACAGCTTATGGTACAGAAATGAACATTAAATTCTCTGGCAACAGCTCTGGTGGAAATTCCTGCAATCAGCATGCCAATTGCACACTCCCTCAAAATGTAGACATCTGTGGCATTGTGTTGTTGGACAACTGCTCATTTAAGAGTGGCCTTTTATTGTCCCAATGTGTAAAAAAAAATCATGATGTTTAAATAGCTTCTTGATATGCTACACCTGTCAGGTGGATTAGATTATCTTGATAAAAGAGAAATGCTCACTAACAGGGACGTAAGACAAATTCTCCCATTGACATGAATGCGTGATTTAAGTGAAAGTGACGAGCACAGTCAAATCTCTTATTTTAATCCTAAAAGTTCTCTTTAACCTTCTGCACATTTGTGGTGTATAGCTACAAGTACGAACATGATGACGGACGAGTTTCTTACCCTCTCTGTTTCATCTTCTCCAGTCCAGTGGGTAAGATAAGATCCGGTCCTCAACATCCCTGTAGCTACTATACCTGTAACAACATGTGTTGTTGGCCCATATTTGTAAAAGAAAGATGAATTCCGTCTGCCATTTTAACCAATGAGGGCATGGTAATTAAGGGTACCTTATTATTATTGGATAGTAAAATATGTTTCATTGAAGTGATTTAATACTTTTCAAAAAATGTATTGTTTCACCTTTATTTAACCAGGTAGGCTAGTTGAGAACAAGTTCTCATTTACAACTGCGACCTGGCCAAGATAAAGCAAAGCAGTTCGACACAATACAACAACACAGAGTTACACATGGAATAAACAAAACATACAGTCAATAATACAGTAGAAAAAGTCTATATACAGTGTGTGCAAATGAGGTAAGATAAGGGAGGTAAAGGCAATAAAATAGGCCAATACATTCATATAACGGGTTTTAGTTTTACCCGTAGAGAAACATATCGTTGTACTTCCTCATTCTATTTCTCTGGTTTTACCACATATTTTTATTATTATAATTTTTTCCTATCAGGATGTAAACCTGAGCAACAGATGATGTACGCCGGAAGCAAAAACAAACTGGTGCAAACTGTCCAGTTGACCAAGGTTAGTGTTTTAACTGTTTATTTATTTATCTTCATCTTTGGAGCTCAATGCTATCTGTATTTAGTAATAAACTAGCACTGAAATACAGCTAAATTCATAAATATATTGGTATGTGTTTTATGTGAAATTGGCTTCAAGATGTTTCTTGTAAAAAGGGCAGTTATCAGTCTCCTATCGGCTCTTCCTTATTTCTTGCAGGTGTTTGAGATCAGAAACACGGAGGACCTGACGGAGGAATGGCTTAGAGAGAAGCTGGGCTTCTTCGGTTAAGACGAGACCATTTTGGTGATCTAATGGACTGAAGGGTTTAGAGGAGGAACAAGACACTTGGAAAGAAAACAACACCATTACTTACGTTTCCCTCCTCCGATGTACCTATTCCCATACAATCCCCCCCCCCCCCCTCAACATGTGCCAGTTTCCTGTGTCCTTAATGAAATTAACACTACCACTCCTTCTGAGATGGACAGAGCAAAATTCAAGGGAAATTGAAAGGAATTGTCATGGCTGCAATTTCTTTTGAGTTTTGCTTGTTTAGTAAAAATGACATAATTATGACCTGATAGATTAGATTCTAACCAGTTTTTTTTTTTTTTTTACTGTAACCAAAAGGATGGTTCTGATAGTAAGAGGGGATCTGTGATTTGGGAAGCTGTTAAAAAAAAAAAGTATCAAGTTGTGGGAGGATGCTGGGTTGTGAAGATACAATACTACTTTGATTCTTTATACGTTTTCAAGATGGAAGTGCCTCCAGGCTTGAAGCACTTTTGACCTTAAATCACACAATCATAGCCATTCATTTTACATCCAAATTCAATGCATCTTTGACTATGTTGTGTGTACTTTGTCCTTGTGCTTGGAAAGGTAGGTCAGTATAAAGAAAAACATTCATTTCTTACAACATTCACTCACTGATTTAAGTTTAAATGACACCGTATGACAACAAAGAATATTAATCCAAATTACAATACTCAAAAAAGAAGACGGCTAAAAAATACAATTCACCATCTTGTTTCTGGATCTATATGTTCTTATTGTAGTTGTTCCCGGGGAAAAGGAATCGTTGATGCTCTTGGTCGATAAGTAACATTTTAAGAGCCTGCAGCTAACTTCCTTGAGAGTGGCAGACTGTTTCTGAGTGACAGTTGGTTATCTCTGTTCATCTTTGTTTTAGAGTAGAATCATTGATTCTGCAGAGAGACTGTAGTGAGGTAATGGTACACTATTCCCTACATAGTGCACTACTTTTGGTCATCCGTAGTGCACTATATATGGAATAGGGTGCCATTTGGGACACTGTTATACCATTGAACTGTGTCCTTCAAAGTGGAGCACCTGTTTCGCCTACAACGATTATCATTGATACATTCTTGAAAGAAATCTCGTGTTTGATTTATACCCTGATGAAGACGGCTTGTCTGCCCGAAACGTTGGACATAAAAAAAATTGCATCTGAGCTAGAGTGTGCGGCTCTCGTTTATATATTTTTTTAAGTGTTCCACTCCGCTAGTCAGCACCTCGCCTAAATAGGTGTGGGTTTCTTTTGCGTCTAGAACATTCTTGAAAGAAACCTCGTGTTTGATTTAGGACCAGTTTGTCAGACATGGATTAAGCCTAGTCCTGAACTAGAAAGCAATTTCAATAGAGACTCAGTTAATGTGTGTCTGGGAAACCGACTCTTTTATGTATAAACATCAGGCTGTGTCCCAACCTTGGACAGGTGTGAATACACTGGGAGATTAGAGAATCATCTTTTTGCCTTTTAAATCATTTATTTTATAAGGTGTAAAAAAAAAAAAACTTGAAGGGCTGGTTTCCTGGGCACAAAGTAAGGCTAGTCCTGGACATTAAAAAAAAGGCACTTTCGCTCATTGAACATGCCTGTTTGTCCAGGACTAGCCTTAATATACAGTATATCTGGGAAACCGCCCTAAAAGTATAGTGTATTACATTTAGACTGGTAAGATTCCTTAAGGTTGTCTCTCTTTCCATCAAGAGTATTCTTCTGAAGAACAGATTTAAAATGTAAACAAACAATGTGTACATCCCAAGTTACACACTTTTTCCCTTGTTTAGTGCACTATGGGACTCGGGTCAAAAGAAGTGCACTATAAAAGGGAATAGGGTACCATTTGAGATGTAAATTATGACATGTCTTCCCATCTGCTGAAACGTGACATTGAAAAGCAAAATAAGACTACAGCTTTTAAACATCGCCTCATAGTCCGTATATATGAACTGTACTGGAACATTCCTGTTTTTACTTAATTGTGCAATCAGCTGGTGTCGATGTGAAAAATGAAAATGCTTAATAATCTGTTCTAAAAAATAACTTTGATGTGGTAAGCTACTGTATATACAAGTGCATGCTTTTCGTCAGTGTGTCTTTGTCCCGACAGTTTGCATTATGACAACAACAAAAAAACAATCCCAAACAAACCTTCAATAGTGTGTCAGTGTGTACTGCATGTTCTTTGTTTTACACAGTGAATGTATCCTCAATAATGAATTTAAAAATTGGCATACTTTGGTTGACACAAGCAATAATATAGAGAACATGCATGCAAATGGCAATCCAAGGGGGAAGTTGCTGACAGTGTGTTAAGGTTAAACACGACAGTAGTTGGATAATTCTTTTTTGTTTTTCTAGATAATATGGAATGTATTCCAAATGGCACCCCATTACCTTTTATAGTGCACTTCTTTTGACCAGAGTCCTATGGTTTTGTAGTGCACTTCTTTTGACCAGAGTCCTATGGTTTTGTAGTGCACTTCTTTTGACCAGAGTCCTATGGTTTTGTAGTGCACTTCTTTTGACCAGAGTCCTATGGTTTTATAGTGCACTTCTTTTGACCAGAGTCCTATGGTTTTATAGTGCACTTCTTTTGACCAGAGTCCTATGGTTTTATAGTGCACTATGAAGGGAATAGGTTGCCATTTGGAACTGATACATGGAGATAATCAGCCTTGGGAAGAATTCTTCAACCTGCATTCATGAATAAGATATAGCTATATCCTTGTAAAAACATGTGGCTTATTAAGTGTCTTGATCGCTCTGAATTTATGTATTTTTCCTATAATAGTTCTGTACTTTCTCAGATCAACAGCTTTTATTAATTTTTTCTTAACAAAACAGCATCTCAAACATGTAACATATTCAGCTACCCAATGGTGTGAGTGAAACTTGTGAAATATTTGTATTTTTCCATGCTTTATACACTTGTCCCAATAAAACAAAAATTATGTTTAATGTTGTTGTATTCATTAATATCCAAAAATCACCATGTTGAATTTCTTACGTGTTTAATTTATGTCCGATTATAATAAGACAATTAATTACTTAAAACTGTTTTTCAGGGTGGGGGGTTTCAAATGCTTATTCTATCGTGAAACTCCAGTGTTGCCAAAATGCGCCTGTCGCGACGCTGTGGAACGCACCCGGAAGTAGGAAAATATGTGCGCATACCCTGTTCCCCTCCCTTCCTGTCTAGCGTTCTCTGCAATCACAGAATTCTGTAGTTTCTTTCCTCTTCTGTGTCTAGCTACATCAGCCAGCAAGCTACACAAAAATGGCGTTCACATTCGCGGCCTTTTGTTACATGCTTGCGCTATTGCTTACGGCCGCTCTTATTTTCTTCGCCATTTGGCATGTAAGTATATTGGTGTCTTAATCAAACGGTATGGTTTGAAAGTGAATGTAGGTATTATATGGAGAGCCAATGTTTTCTTCTAAACTAGTGGCAAACAGGCTTGTCACCCGTTAGCTAACCAAGAATGAATGGCACACACCAATTCGTTTATATCCACGACCAGAATATATGGCATAACTAGCTAACTATCCAGAAACAAATGGGTAGATATTTATTTTACTCGAAATTTAAAACATACGATACGTAGCTAGCCATCCGTTAGCATTTAGCTAGCTTTGCTATATATGGTAACATCAGTTTATGATGGCTAGCTAACGGTAGCTTCCTAGCTATATGGAGGTATCTAAATAGGGTGAACACAGTAACATTATTTGGCGAAATAAGATAAGATGGCTAGCTAATAGACTAATTAACCGGAGCCTCGTCGAAAGATGACAATCCTCTGACTTGATTGCTGCCGTTCTCCATGTTTTCTGTTTGTCCCAGTCTTCCAGATTCTATACTTTCTTCTCGACTCTGATAACTAGCGTTTGATCCCTCTGAAGTCTCCGTAGTTAAAGACTGTTGTTGGGATGCTAGTTATTAATCCACAAGCCTGCATAATGTATTAGCCCCTGTGCTGGCTGTACAAGCCGTTGTTGTAGCTAACGTTAGCTAGTGCTTGAGGACATTGTAAACAAACACTGTAGTACAACAGTATCCTCCTGGGGATATTTGTTCTCTAATTTCTACAAAGGAAAACAGTTGGTTTCCCCCTCACTGTTAATGGCCACAGTGGACGTGTACTAATACCCATAAAACCTAGCGGTCGAACAGGGAAATGGTTACAATCGTTTTTCCGCGATCCATTTTTCCCATTGGGAATTTTAGAAACACATAAAATAAGGGCTGTGTTTCATGTAGGCTTACTTTGTCGTGATGTTTTTATAACCATGTAACACTCTCTCGGACAAGGTTGATTTTTCACTATATTAGACTATTTACGCTCAGATTCAAAAATGCAAATCTTGATGATTTGCAATCATTGTTTTTGTTCAACGATGCATTTGTCTCTGTCATACAAGATGTGGGATGAAGTAATTTACTTAAACATACATTCTCTTTCTCTACAGATAATTGCATTTGATGAACTGAAGACTGATTACAAGAATCCCATAGATCAATGTAACACATTGAATCCGGTAAGTAAAACATGTATGGTTGCAGGTGATGTCTTTCTCCTAGCTTCTTTGACCGAATGCTGATTTGCTTTCTATAATGTGTGTAGTAGGATGGATGAGGTTACGGCCTAGTAGTCACACTGAGGGATGAGGTTACAGCCTAGTAGTCACACTGAGGGATGAGGTTACAGCCTAGTAGTCACACTGAGGGATGAGGTTACGGCCTAGTAGTCACACTGAGGAGGGATGAGGTTACGGCCTAGTAGTCACACTGAGGAGGGATGAGGTTACGGCCTAGTAGTCACACTGAGGAGGGATGAGGTTACGGCCTAGTAGTCACACTGAGGAGGGATGAGGTTACGGCCTAGTAGTCACACTGAGGGATGAGGTTACGGCCTAGTAGTCACACTGAGGAGGGATGAGGTTACGGCCTAGTAGTCACACTGAGGAGGGATGAGGTTACGGCCTAGTAGTCACACTGAGGGATGAGGTTACGGCCTAGTAGTCACACTGAGGAGGGATGAGGTTACGGCCTAGTAGTCACACTAACTAAGGAGGGATGAGGTTACGGCCTAGTAGTCACACTAACTAAGGAGGGATGAGGTTACGGCCTAGTAGTCACACTAACTAAGGAGGGATGAGGTTACGGCCTAGTAGTCACACTGAGGAGGGATGAGGTTACGGCCTAGTAGTCACACTGAGGAGGGATGAGGTTACGGCCTAGTAGTCACACTGAGGAGGGATGAGGTTACGGCCTAGTAGTCACACTGAGGAGGGATGAGGTTACGGCCTAGTAGTCACACTGAGGAGGGATGAGGTTACGGCCTAGTAGTCACACTGAGGAGGGATGAGGTTACGGCCTAGTAGTCACACTGAGGGATGAGGTTACGGCCTAGTAGTCACACTGAGGGATGAGGTTACGGCCTAGTAGTCACACTGAGGGATGAGGTTACGGCCTAGTAGTCACACTGAGGAGGGATGAGGTTACGGCCTAGTAGTCACACTGAGGAGGGATGAGGTTACGGCCTAGTAGTCACACTAAGGAGGGATAAGGTTACGGCCTAGTAGTCACACTGAGGAGGGATGAGTTTACGGCCTAGTAGTCACACTGAGGAGGGATGAGGTTACGGCCTAGTAGTCACACTGATGGATGAGGTTACGGCCCAGTAGTCACACTGAGGAGGGATGAGGTTACGGCCTAGTAGTCACACTAACTAAGGAGGGATGAGGTTACGGCCTAGTAGTCACACTGAGGGATGAGGTTACGGCCTAGTAGTCACACTGAGGGATGAGGTTACGGCCTAGTAGTCACACTGAGGAGGGATGAGGTTACGGCCTAGTAGTCACACTGAGGAGGGATGAGGTTACGGCCTAGTAGTCACACTAAGGAGGGATAAGGTTACGGCCTAGTAGTCACACTGAGGAGGGATGAGGTTACGGCCTAGTAGTCACACTGAGGAGGGATGAGGTTACGGCCTAGTAGTCACACTGATGGATGAGGTTACGGCCCAGTAGTCACACTGAGGAGGGATGAGGTTACGGCCTAGTAGTCACACTAACTAAGGAGGGATGAGGTTACGGCCTAGTAGTCACACTGAGGGATGAGGTTACGGCCTAGTAGTCACACTGAGGAGGGATGAGGTTACGGCCTAGTAGTCACACTAACTAAGGAGGGATGAGGTTACGGCCTAGTAGTCACACTAACTAAGGAGGGATGAGGTTACGGCCTAGTAGTCACACTAACTAAGGAGGGATGAGGTTACGGCCTAGTAGTCACACTGAGGAGGGATGAGGTTACGGCCTAGTAGTCACACTGAGGAGGGATGAGGTTACGGCCTAGTAGTCACACTGAGGAGGGATGAGGTTACGGCCTAGTAGTCACACTGAGGAGGGATGAGGTTACGGCCTAGTAGTCACACTGAGGAGGGATGAGGTTACGGCCTAGTAGTCACACTGAGGAGGGATGAGGTTACGGCCTAGTAGTCACACTGAGGGATGAGGTTACGGCCTAGTAGTCACACTGAGGGATGAGGTTACGGCCTAGTAGTCACACTGAGGAGGGATGAGGTTACGGCCTAGTAGTCACACTGAGGAGGGATGAGGTTACGGCCTAGTAGTCACACTAAGGAGGGATAAGGTTACGGCCTAGTAGTCACACTGAGGAGGGATGAGTTTACGGCCTAGTAGTCACACTGAGGAGGGATGAGGTTACGGCCTAGTAGTCACACTGATGGATGAGGTTACGGCCCAGTAGTCACACTGAGGAGGGATGAGGTTACGGCCTAGTAGTCACACTAACTAAGGAGGGATGAGGTTACGGCCTAGTAGTCACACTGAGGGATGAGGTTACGGCCTAGTAGTCACACTGAGGGATGAGGTTACGGCCTAGTAGTCACACTGAGGGATGAGGTTACGGCCTAGTAGTCACACTGAGGAGGGATGAGGTTACGGCCTAGTAGTCACACTGAGGAGGGATGAGGTTACGGCCTAGTAGTCACACTAAGGAGGGATAAGGTTACGGCCTAGTAGTCACACTGAGGAGGGATGAGGTTACGGCCTAGTAGTCACACTGATGGATGAGGTTACGGCCCAGTAGTCACACTGAGGAGGGATGCGGTTACGGCCTAGTAGTCACACTAACTAAGGAGGGATGAGGTTACGGCCTAGTAGTCACACTGAGGGACTTCTCTGCTGCACTGTTATGCTTAATTCCAACCTGAGTATCTGACTGTTAATCTACAGTGATCTTGTCAGTTGTCAAACTCTAACACATTTTTTTTTTATCTACAATTTTTATCGGCATAAAGACAGTTGAAAAGGTCAAAAAGATTAAAAGAGTCAAAATTGCGTTGAAGGTTTGTACCAATCTTCGATATAAAATGCCAGTTTCGGTTCAAGTTCAGTCTCCAGTCTGTCATTCTGCACGGGGGGGAGTGTTTGCAAACGTCTTTTCAGTGAACAATTCTCAGAATAGGTGCCCTCATTGGACTAATTTTACATCAGGGTTATGGATTGAAGTCTCAGCTTTCTGTGCTCATTGATATTACAAAATGACTTTTATAAATAGCCAAACCGGCTCAATGTAGTTTTATAGGATGTTGTTAGACCTTGACTCGGTCTAACATCCTCAAAAGTTGAGTCCGATGATTACGTTAAACTGTCAGATTCCATTTCACCTTTTTGTTCTTTCTCATGCCTGAGCCAGTAGCATAGCAGTCACGTGCACATGTTACTACGTTGCATTGCTTCCTGTGCGTACGCCTTCTGTATCACCCAGCCCATTTCCCCCATGAGATATAGATCCTTCATGATTGGAGAGTACAATAGCTTATAGGATAGACTTAGATTCAACCACTTTACTAGGCTGCTATGTTTCTATGCCTGTAACTGGCTCTTCGTTGCTTCAGATTTCATATTTCAAAGCGTAAGGAAAACTGGCTGAAACGTGTTTTGTGTACGCTTTCATTATAATCATTAAGGCTGTATCCCAAACGGCTCCCTATTCCCTATTTAGTGCCCTACTTTTGATCAGGGCCCCCATAGGGAGTAGGGGTGCCATTTGTGACCGCAGAGGGGCCTTGGTGTGTAGGAAGTGTAGTTCAATTGTATGACACTGGAAGAGGGTTCCTCAAAAGCATTGGGGAATGTGTGGAGACGCATCAATGTAGGGTTACCAATGTTATTGACTATATAGCACTAGGTACAGATGTTAACTGAAAAGACTTGCAAATGCTCAGAACATGCATGATTCTATACAACCTACCCTTTTGTTTCCATGTGATAAGAATACTCTTGTAATATCCTGATATTCATATTAACCATTAGACCTATTTCTTCACTAGTTGGCCGAGGATTTAATGGGAATGCACTTCTTTTTTTTTACAAGGAGAGATTTTAAGTAGGGCCAAGCCTATATTTTAATAGGTTAGGCTATAATTCAATATTTAAAGAGAGAATATTCTAGTTGTACGGACTGGTCTCTGACAGTTGAACATGTATTTTGTGTGGACAGTGACAGGAGGCTCCACCAGGTGTTAGAAAGGATCTTTTATGGGATTAAATGAACTGTGGATCTCTGGACTGGTTAATCTGTGTTGTATTACTGTGGATCTCTGGACTGGTTAATCTGTGTTGTATTACTGTGGATCTCTGGACTGGTTAATCTGTGTTGTATTACTGTGGATCTCTGGACTGGTTAATCTGTGTTGTATTACTGTGGATCTCTGGACTGGTTAATCTGTGTTGTATTACTGTGGATCTCTGGACTGGTTAATCTGTGTTGTATTACTGTGGATCTCTGGACTGGTTAATCTGTGCTGTATTACTGTGGATCTCAGGACTGGTTAATCTGTGCTGTATTACTGTGGATCTCTGGACTGGTTAATCTGTGTTGTATTACTGTGGATCTCAGGACTGGTTAATCTGTGTTGTATTACCCTGGCCTGGGTCATTCAGACCTGCTGTTGTACCACAACCCTACTGCCTTTTGTATGCCGTAACTAGTCCAAGGTTGCCAGTAATAAATTTAAAAAAGCAGCGGCGTAAGAATCAATTCTAAATTGTCAAAATAAAGTTGTGCTGTAAAATGCTGAGAATGTTTATCCCAAATTGCGTGACCGTCGTGCTTTCTAGACTAGCGTTTTGAGTTTGTAAACACGACGACGGTAGATTTTACTAGACTTGGTCACCTGGGGTGTTTGGAACAGATGGCTGTAGAATCTTACTAACAACCCTCTAGATCAACATTTTGTAGGGATCACTGATTGGATAGTAAAGACTGGTGGAGTTACCTTACATAAAACATGAATTCATCTAGGCATAGGGTGAATCGCAAATGGAACCCTATTCCCCATATAGTGCACCACTTTTGACCATGGCCCTTTAGACCAGAGCCTTATGGGCCCTAGTTAAAAGTAGTGCACTATATAGGAAGTAGGGTTCCATTTAGGACGCAGCCTAAAACCTCCTACATTGCGCTCTAGTGTAACATAACATCTCCTTCCACATGTTTTAAATGTAGCAATACAGTGCAGGGATGAAACCCACTGTGTCCTCCATCTCCCCCCCCCCCCTCCATCTGTGGGCAGTGGCGGGTCATCCTGAACCCCCCCTCCTTGATCAAATGCATGGCTTCCACATGTAGTGATTCCATCTTCCCCCCCCTCCTCCTCCTCACAAGCCTGAGCCTACACCAGATGACGTCACAGTAGCCCTGTCCTGCCCTATTATGGGACAAGACAGACGGGCTCACTCAAGAGTCTGCGTCCCAAAAGACACCCTATTCCCTACGTTGTGCACTACTTTTGACCAGGCCAGGGCCCATAGAGTAACCATAGGGCTTTGTTCTAAAGTGGTGCACTTTTTTATAGGGAATAGGGTGCCATTTGGACGCAGGCCTAGGTGTGAGTTGATTCCTCCGGGCCTGGTGTCCTCTCTCTGGTCCAAACGTGTATGATATGATGCATGTTCCACATCGTATGTCTCTTGGTAGTGCATGAATGGTGAAAGGTGCGTTCTGTTCTCTGCCCTGCTAACCACCCCCAAGGTCTTGTGCAATGAGCATCTACTGTATGATGTATAGTAATGTAAATGTGATTAAAATCATCAACAATGTGTGTGCTGGGGGGGGGGGCAAGAAACTGTCTCTTCAAATTGTTGATCAAATCTGACTGTTACTTCCAATGTCTACTTAACTCATGTTCATGGTGTCCTGTGCATTTTATTGCTCTGGTCATATAATTATTAACATCAATTGTAAAGCAATCGGAGAGATTTTGAGACGTCTATTTCCTGATTTATAGGTGTATTCTACAGTCTATTTCAGTTTATAACGAGTCAGTTTCATTTCTGAAATCTGTAGACCGGTCTGAGGCAGCCTTCAGTGACTCCTCCTGACTCTTGTCCAATCTGTAGACCGGTCTGAGGCAGCCTTCAGTGACTCCCCCTGACTCTTGTCTTGTTCATATGACTCCCTGAGTATAAGGCTAATAATGTGTTGTTTACTAATGTTGTTGTTGTTTACATGCTCCTCCCAGCTTGTACTCCCGGAGTATCTCATCCACGTGTTCTTCTGCGTGATGTTCCTGTGTGCTGCTGAGTGGCTCACCCTCTGCCTCAACATGCCACTGCTGGCCTACCACGTCTGGAGGTACGTACACGTCTAGAACAATCTTGACTTTGACCCGGGATTCCATCCTTGGAGCGCTGTCGACCAATGTGCTTTTTAACGGCAATGTTTCCGCGTTAGCACATATCACATTAATGGTAAAATGCTGCAGATGTCAACTCAATCTGATATTGACCTTTTTAAATGTCAAGCACGCTATAACGCTGGATCAGATTTGAGTCCAAGCCTTACATTACAACATTCTAACCCTTTGATATTCCCGCTGCAACGTTGACCCTTACAACTGCTATTTTAATTTTTTCACGATTTGTTGAAAACAACTTGATTTAATCTGGACCTGGGTGACTGATTTCTGCTTGGTTTATGCTCCCGTTTGTAATGCTGCCTTTCAGTGTTTTAGTATTGTTTCTACAGAAACCAGTGTAGTTGACTTAGAAACCAAACTGAACACAGCTATGCTTCCTGTTTCAATGCTGGTATGCAGAAATACTTCAAGTAAATGTTTAATGTGCTCCTTTAGTTATGAGTAAATAGCTGTGTTTGAATACCCATACTTAACATACTGTATTCTACATACTTAATGAGATAATACTATTAGTTCATTTTAGTATAATGTAAACAAACGGTGTCCTTTCAGTTGAGCGTACTAGCGCAGCTAGCAAGAGGTTGCATAGCAACAGCATCAACTTCCGGTAGACAGACTTAGTGCTAGTATGCTAGCTATACATTTTATGATTTCGGGTGTGTTTGTAAATTCAATCTGAAGTGCCAGAGTGCGCTCTGGGCATTTGTAAATTCAGATTGTTGTCAGATTGTCCGTTCGTAAATTCAGAGCATGTCACTCTCGGAGAGAGGCTAGCTATTTCCAGACACAAATTACCATTTTACTCTCCCTAGCAGAGCTTGTTAGGCTGTTTACATGTTATCCAGAGCGTTGGTGACTAACTTAATTACGCTTTTTGCCGACGTTTACCGACACCGGCCATTCAATTGGTGTTGCACGTTTGTAAATTCATCAGTTATTTTGCGCTCTGCCACACTAAGACTAAAGTGGTCTGAAATCGGAGTAGATAGCCAGAGCTGATTTATGTCCATTGAGAACGAACGCACAACGACTATAGCACTTAGCTAAGAATGACGTGAATAATCAAGTCAGTAAACTTTGGGTAGTTAGTTAGGTATCATGTAGTTAATATACTGGCAAGTTCCATCTTTTAGTAGCCAACTAACGTTAGCTAGCTAACATACAGGTACATACTGCTGTAATGATATGCTATGCGTAATGATAGCGTAGGCAAAAAAAAAAATGTTGGTCAACAAGTCATTACTTTATTACACTGCTCAACATTTGTCATCAGTTAAAGCGATGAATTTGTATCCGCTCTCGTCGGACTTCGGGCTTCATATTTTCCGCCATTTTCTTCTAATCTGAAAAACGTTATGAAGCCACGCCCATTTTCTGAACAATTGCATTATGGGCTCTAAAAACATGGAAGTAGTGTCCACTGCTTGTATACTTTGTATTTTGACGAATGTAGTACGACATCTGGGAACTTTTAGCATACTACCTATCTATACTATGACCAAAAAGCATACTACGTACTAAATTACATCAGAGATAGTGCGATGAGTATTCGAACACATCTAATGTCTCGTGTTTTCATGCAGGTATACGAGTAAATGTTTCATATGTTTCTAAAGGTATATCATACATTTGTCTGGTATGTTTTTCTGAAGGTATATGAGCAGGCCGGTGATGAGTGGTCCAGGCCTCTATGATCCAACAACAATCATGAACGCTGACATCCTGGCCTTCTGTCAAAAGGAGGGCTGGTGCAAACTGGCCTTCTACCTCCTCTCCTTCTTCTACTATCTCTATGGGTATGTTATTATCTCTACCTCCTCTACTATCTCTATGGGTATGTTATTATCTCTACCATCTCTATGGGTATGTTATTATCTCTACCTCTACTATCTCTATGGGTATGTTATTATCTCTACCTCCTCTACTATCTCTATGGGTATGTTATTATCTCTACCATCTCTATGGGTATGTTATTATCTCTACCTCTACTATCTCTATGGGTATGTTATTATCTCTACCTCCTCTACTATCTCTATGGGTATGTTATTATCTCTACCTCCTCTACTATCTCTATGGGTATGTTATTATCTCTATCTCTACGGGTATGTTATTTTCTCGAACTCTACTATCTCTACGGTTATGTTATTATCTCTAACTCCTCTAATATCTCTATGGGTATGTAATATCATCTGCCTATTCAAGGCTGTCTGGTTTTCCTCTGTTTTCAAGTGTTACTTGCCATTTATAGTGAATACACTGAAAATCTTAAAAGAGCTCATCTTCTTTCACATAATTATCCTAATGAATATCACACCATTAGTCCTTTTTATATTTTTCTTTTTATCCCGTCGATATGCCAGAGAATCGATGTAAACATCCTCACCCCAAACAAATGCTCTTTATTTTCCTGATCATTTTTTTCTCTAACAGGATGATCTACGTGTTGGTGAGCTCTTAGAGTGGTCAGAGGAATGATCTGCATGTACGAGATGAAACACTGTGGTTTTAGTGGAGAAGCTGAAACCGGGACCTGCAGGAAGACTGATCATTTACCACAGAGTGATACAAGATGTCCGCCGTTTCAACAGGATGGACTAAACCCCCCCTCCCCCCCTCCCAGCGCAGAGCAGAGCGGCCATTACTATACAAAACATTTCTCCCTTTATTTTTATCTTCAATTTGGGTCACAGCTTTCCTCTCGTTCATAGTTTTAGTCAGTCCACTGAATGCTTTCTGAGAGGAAGACTAACGACAACAGACCTTTGGACTCTTTTCCATTATCATGTGATGCTTTAAAATTGATTTCAAATAGTTTATCATGTTTGTTTTTGACCCCCCTCCCTACTTTTGACTGTTTACAACCCCCCCCCCCCCCCCTTACTTTTGACTGTTTACAAATTAGAAGAGATTCTGTTATGATCAGCATCGTCGCTTATTATCTAATAAATACTGTATTAAGGTATTTTGGATGTGAATTATAATGCCAAGCTTGTGAAAATTATTTTGTGTTGGGGTTGTCATAATTACATGGTTATTCAATTGTAGAATATTGAAAATACTTTTCTTGCCCAGACACATTTTAAAAACTAGAACTCGCCTAAATAGGTGTGTATAAAGGGTTGAATGAGTCTTATCTTGATCACCTGATGGAAAATGTGTTGCACATACAGGGACAATCAGTATGGTTGTCTTATATCTTAAACTGTTTTATACATTTTTTTTTAGGTTTACCATGCTTTCTGAAGACTTATCTGACATCTCATTCTACTTTTGTAGCCCTTGTTATATACATACTTGCTTTAAAGGGGTGTTTTTGTCTGTAGATGCTAATAGGCTATTTGATGTGACGCTACAGCAATCCCAAGTAGACATGTCTGATCATAAAAACATCCCTACTGAGGCATATCTGTGTAACCATTGAACTTATGTACTCAAACAACCAATTCCAAAATGTACCTGTTTAGATTTGGCTTCACGTTATTGCATTGGCTTAATGTATATTTAAATTTTGGCTACCAAAAATATCAATTATTTATTCGAGAATGTCACACACACCTATTACATTGTTGCTGGAGCAGTGACGTGTTCTCAAACTTGAAGATTTCTGGATTTTTAATCAGGTTGTCTTTATTTGACTTTCTAAAAAGATAAAGAATATTTATCCCAATGTCTTCTGTATTTGACAATTTTTCCCCCAACCTGTAAAGTCATCAGGAAGTGGTTTCTTTTCTTTAATTTCCACATGTTCGTACTAGAGTAACTCATTTCACCAAGGAAAAGATTCAAATCTGAACACATTTTCAAGGCAATGTTCTGAGAACACATTCACGGTAGGTGCTGCATATATCGGCCCAATCGGGGAGAAATGACAGTCTTTAAAGGGGATCTTCCACAGTACAGATTGATTCTAGACCCAAATCACAACTAGTGAATGACTCCCAAGTAAACCTACCCCCACTACACTGATGTGCACCAGATTGGCTCAACAGACAGCTGATCTACCATTATACTGTACAAATGTGGAGATCACGCCTCACAACAGTCCCGCTTAATAGAAGCCACTTTATTTACTCATTTTGATTCAAATAGTTCTTGCAAACCCATATCACAGAGGCACTCATTCAATCGCAATGTAAAGCCGATATCAGAGCACGACAATCCCTAAAACTTTTAGTTTAAGAACAAAATGGCTTAAAACAAACATCCTTTTTAAAAAGTGCTATAAGAGAACACATACAATCATGTTAAACCATCTCTTTTTGAGAGAGGTTGATATTCATTCAATGCTTTTATTACTCCCAATTAATTTAAAAAGACAGCTCAGTTGATGTTGAAGGGGAATGGTATCACCGCGACACCGATCGCTCTGTTGAGACTGCTTTGGTTTCTTGGTAGGCAGAGTATTTTTCCCGGAACTCATGCAGGAAGTTGTATTGCTGATGGGGGGGGGGAGGAAATTACAGCAACATTATAGAAAATCTGGACAGACAATTCATTAGTGGCTCCAGATCTGTTTCTGCTCTTGACAACAATGAATTTAGGTCTCAGCAATGGAGCTGGCAAGAGCACAAACAGATCTGGGACCAGGCTTCGACAATAAGATTTTAAAAAATATATAGAAAGATTAGAAGTGTCTCCTCACCTTGACTGTCTGAATGGCCCCACCCCCTCTGTGCTCTCTTAGGATCTCGATGGCTTTGTTGGGAGTCATGGAGATGGACAGCTGAAGCAGCAGACAGGCAGCAACTGTTGAAGACAGATGGACAGAGACACCCGTTCAGAGTCATGTTGATGACGTTGAGGCAATATGACAAAAAAATATATATAATAATTCGTACTTAGTCCAGAGCGACCCAGGCCTCCGTAACAACTGGCGAGAGAAGCACAGAATATATTAGTTAAACACTTGTTCGTTTTGTGAAGACAGGAAAGTGCTACCGGCACTTTAAAACGAACCCCCCCCCCCCCAGACACCGTCTAATCCAAATGAATACTCTTTCCTACTCACTGGATGACAGTCTTCCTGTTGTTGTGTAGGTTGTCTTGCAGTCCCTCCAGTATCTGGCAGCACTGTTGCAGTTCAGGGGTGCCCCCGTCAGGGAAGGGCAGGTGGTGCACCACGAGCCCCTGTTGCCTGTAGGTCTCCAGCAGGCTAGGCACACGGTACTTATGGAGCTCTCCTCTGGTACAGAACACAAACACATCCTGCACCCCCTGGTTCTGCAGCTCACCTGGACAAAGAAGATGTGAAGATACTGTAGGCATGTGGACCAAATGGCCCCATATTCCCTTATAAAAAAAGAACACCCATAGGTAATAGGATGCCGTTTGGGACACAATGTCAACAAGCGGATTCAGAACACTACATTAGTCACGTCGGCCTTGACTGCACCGAAAGACAGAGAGAAGATCACCCCGCCCCCCTCTCCTCCCACTGACAATGATTACCCCATGATGACAAAGACATAACAGTCCACAACCCATCCAGTCTCACCATAGCCTCTCAGGGGAATTAGCCTACTATTAGGACACTTGATTCACAGAAATAGGTCAACTTACCAACATCTCTCAGTAAATTTCTTCTGATATCTTTGAATTTGCACCCTGGCAAAGGACATATTCCAAGAAACAGAGAACAGTCCACTATGGACAAGGGCAACCTGTCAGGGAGAATGGTTGATCAATGTTCTACCAGGTCCGTTAGGCTATGTATAGATACATGGGTCACCTACTTGATCAGTGACATGTGTAACCAGGCCAGTGACCTTTGCCCTGAGTCATGTGTCTGTTAGCAACTTGCCAGGAGATCTGGAAAGGTGTCCGATGCTCTTCACAAACTTCCTCTTCATCAGAGGATGAATCAAACTCACTGGTCCGCATTGTTTCTGGCTGAGGCTGGGTTGGAAGGAAGCTATGTCAGTCACACACATTTTTGAAACGACATTAACCGCTAGCTAGCTAGTTACTGTAATGACAGAACAAGTAGCCGGGTCACTGGCGACCAAACACACAGACACACACACACATTCCATGTTTACGTGATCGTCTTGGTCAAGTGCTGTTTCAAGTTATCTTACAGGAGTTATTAACGTTCTCTCATATCTGTGTTAATGGGGAATCAGTGTTAGACATGAATTGTTAGCTAGCTAGATAATTTGATATGAACGATACACAAGCTAACGAGCGTTAGCTGGCTGACCTAACTATGGAGTTACCATCGTGCTAGCTAGTTAACGCTAATGGAAAGCAATTTATTTATTTATTTAATGGCATCGTGAGAACATAGCCTTTAGTTAATCAGAAGCTAAAAATTAAAGACTTTCTTACCAAATACACAATGGATTGACGTTCCAACCAATTTTGACAGATAGTTCATGAAAGCTTGTCAGCTACGATTTAAAAACACACGAGTGTCCAAGCCAGCCAATCAGATCCACGCTCTACTCGTCCACGCCTAAGAGTGCACTCGATTTAAGGCTCGGAGTAACCCGGCCGGTCAAAACAACTCATTTGATTTAACGCAGGTTGCTCGTCTTGCGTGGACGCACCCAGGAGATACGAACTGTATCAAGTATCCGTCAGTGCATCCCTTGCACAAATGCACCTGCTATCAAAGGTTCAGGGCGCCGCCGCAAGTGCAGTGCCAATTAATGAAATGTCCGTTTTTGCTAAAATAAGTGGACTTGGATGGAGCAAATTTCATGTGATGAGATATTTCTTGATGATCTGAATGGCGGTGGCAAATAACGGTAAGATAACACTCATAGTATCATCAAATTATTAGTAGAATTTAATTTGAAGATGTTTCATCCATTCCTATGGGTAGGTTGACTTGATTTTAGACGACATAATTATTATAACTTTTAGATGTAACTGTTATTTTTAAAGGGAAAAAAAGGTGATACATTGTAATTTCGTATGAATGTTTTAAAACAGGATTTCAGATATCACTTTTCTTTCCAGTGAACCTAATTATATTAAAATAAAAATAGAGAATATAATTACTTATCAACTGGTTAACATCTGTAAGACTTGTAGGAATTAACTGGTGTACGGGCTCTCTTTATGTTATAATACTGTATCTGATCTGTCCTTCTGCTGTTAGGCTTAGAAGGAGGTAGTTTGGCCTCTTGTCTTTCGTCCCTGCAGTGTAGAGCAGTTTGCCAGGTTAGTCACTTCCCCCTCACCAGGGGAATCGCTGGCAGGGCCAGTTCTAGCTTGGGTACTATAAACAGACACTGTCAGACCACTGACTAGAGTACAATAAGTATACTACATTTATGATTTGGTGCAGGGTTTCCTTCTTGAAAAATATTTATCAAGACAGACAGACAGACAGCAGGACATAACATTCAGTCAGGTTGTCAGGACTAACAACTTGTTCATGTTGCACTTTGTATTTTATAATGAAATACAACACTTTTGTTCTATGTTTTTACTTGTTTTATTGGGTCAGTCAGTGACTAGGTTAGTCAGGAACATAGAATCTATAGAAAGAGCTTTTAAACCCTGGCAATTTGAGTGGTAAACTCATTCTATAGATGATATTTCTATGGTTAGGAAGAGGTTACCATGACTACAGAGAGAGCAGAGCAGACAGAGAGAAAGGAGGTTAAATGCCGGGTCTTTGTCACTATTGTGTCCCTCCCTGATATCCAATCTGGGTTGGAGGATAGGAAGGATTCATTCCCAGAGGAATTATGGAGCTCTGCTCTCTGTGCTAACCTGTGATCTGAGAGGTAAAGCCATATTGAACAGGGTAAAACCTCTGATATTTATTACTGGTGTGAATAGGCAAAGACATGGAGATTGTACTCCGGGTAGAGGGACACAGGAGAGAGACTGTTCCTCAGTTTACTGATCTTTAATCTTGATGGTAGGTTTAACAAAGTTCAGGCTTCTGTACCGTCATTAAGCTGCAGTTGTCCAATGTTGTGTGTCCGTACACTGTGGTCTGAAAGTTAAACGATGAAATAGAATCAATACAATGGTTTGACCTCTTAGAATAAGGCACATATTAATGAGCAAATAGCAAGCACTAGAGCTAAACAATTCTCCTCTGCTATGATAATACATATATAACACACACATACATATATATACATATATATATACAGTACCAGTCAAAAGTTTGGACACACCTACTAATTCAAGGGGTTTTCTTTATTTTTATTGTTTTCTACATTGTAGAATAATAGTGAAGACATCAAAACTATGAAATAACACATATGGAATCATTTAGTAACCAAAAAAGTGTTAAACAAATCAAAATATATTTTATATTTGAGATTCTTCAAAGTAGCAACCCTTGATGACAGCTTTGCAAACTCTTGGCATTCTCTCAACCAGCTTCATGAGGTAGTCACCTGGAATGCATTTCAATTAACAGGCGTGTTAAAAGTTGTTAAAAGTTAAAAGTTGTTAAAAGTTAATTTGTGGAATTTCTTTCTACCCCTACCTTTTCAGTTTTGCTGTGAAAAGGTAGGGGTAGTATACAGAAGATAGCCCTATTTGGTAAAAGACCAAGTCCATATTATGGCAAGAACAGCTCAAATAAGCAAAGAGAAATGACAGTCCATCATTACTTTAAGACATAAAGGTCAGTCAATCTGGAAAATGTTAAGAACTTTGAAAGTTTCTTCAAGTGCAGTCACAAAAACCATCAAGCGCTATGATGAAACTGTCTCTCATGAGGACCGCCACAGGAAAGGAAGACCCAGAGTTACCTCTGCTGTAGAGGATATGTTCATTAGAGTTACCAGCCTCAGAAATTGCAGCCCAAATAAATGCTTCACAGTGTTCAAGTAAAAGACACATCTCAACATCAACTGTTCAGAGGAGACTGCGTGAATCAGGCCTTCATGGTCAAATTCCTGCAAAGAAACACTACTAAAGGATACCAATAAGAAGAAGATACTTGCTTGGGCCAAGAAACACGAGCAATGGACATTAGACCGGTGGACATCTGTCCTTTGGTCTGATGAGTCCAAATTTGAGATTTTTGGTTCCAACCGCCATGTCTTTACAAGACGCAGAGGTGGTGAATGGATGATCTCTGCATGTGTGGTTCCCACCGTGAAGCATGGAGGCGGAGGTGTGATGGTGTTTTGCTGGTGACACTGTCTGTGATTTATTTAGAATTCAAGGCACACTTAACCAGTATGGCTACCACAGCATTCTACAGCGATATGCCATCCCATCTGGTTTGCGCTTAGTGGGACTATTATTTGTTTTTCAACAGGACAATGACCCAACACCTCCAGGCTGTGTAAGGGCTATTAGACCAAGAAGGAGAGAGATGGAGTGCTGCATCAGATGACCTGGCCTCCATAATCCCCTGACCTCAACCCAATTGAGATGGTTTGGGATGAGTTGGACCACAGAGTGAAGGAAAAGCAGCCAACAAGTGTTCAGTATATGTGGGAACTCCTTCAAGACTGTTGGAAAAGCATTCCTCATGAAGCTGGTTGAGAGAATGCCAGGAGTGTGCAAAGCTGTCATCGAGGCAAAGAGTGACTACAAAGAGTGACTACTAATATATTTTTATTTGTTTAACACTTTTATGGTTACTACATTATTCCATATGTGTTATTTCATAGTTTTGAGGTCTTCATTATTCTTCTACAATGTAGAAAATAGTAACAATAAAGAAAAACCCTTGAATGAGTAGGTGTGTTTAGGTGTGTTTTAACTGGTACCGTATATATAATGATTCAAAATTAGAAACAAAATGGCAACAACTTAGTTAGCCAGCTAATATGACAGGAAAAGTTACTTAGCAGGCATAAAAACAAGTGCATAAAATACCACATGACAAGAATGTGACCAAAATAATGACAACTCCGTCAGAAAAGGAAACAAATGCTGTACTCTCAGTTGTTGCATTTACGCACAGTGAAGGGTAAAACAGTTAGAAAGAAAACTGAGATTCCTCTCCACAGCCGCAGCCCTTAAGAAAAAAGATAGCAGTTATAGTGTAGTATAACTCCAGTATGCTGTAAATACTGAGTCCAAACTATATATTTTTACTGCAGTAATTTTGCAGTGTAGAGTGTAGTATAACTGCAATTACACTGCAATTATTCAGCAATTACTGCGTCCAAAATACCACAGTCGACTGCAGTTACTGCACTTTTTACTGCAGTTTCAAAACTGCAATCTTGTTTTTGTAAGGGCTGCTGAATTTAGGGATGAATGAACCCTCTGCGAGCGTGTGCTGAGCTGACAGAGGTTGTGTTTATAGATGTTTGCTCGTCTTCCCACAGAGCTTATGAAGCCTCAGGAGGGAGAGCTAGTCAGTGAAATCTCCAAGGTAAACCTGTTTACTCCCTGATTATCCTCCCTCACATATTAACTACCTCTGTGTATTCCCCATGTTTAAAACACACCCAACGTCTGGGCTTACATCCCAAATGGCACCCTATTCGCTATGTAGTGCACTACTTTTGACCAGGGCCCTAATAGGGACTAGTGCACTATATTGGTAATAGGGAGCCATTTGGGCTACTAACTTCCTTCGAACCTCTTGTTACATTATAGACCATCTCTGATACCTCTCATATTGTCTCATGTTCTAGTCCACACTGTGTTGTGTTTTGTGTTGTTGTGTTATCTAATTGAATGTTGATTTTTACGTTGACAGGCTGTGGAATCATTTTTCCTTTCTGAGGACAATGGCCACCTGCACACCCAGGTTGTACAACTGATGCATAATGCATTTGACACAATAGTTGTAATACAACTGGATATATCTTTTTTTGTGAAACAATAGAACGAGTTTGTCTGCACAATTTATTTATTTATTTTTTGACTCAACCATATCTGTAATGTCTCCACGACGCTCGTGTAGTTACTTGTGTGCAGTAAAACTCTCCGCTTGTGTCACAACCGTTGTGCCAACTGTGTTGTAAATCCGTTGTACAACATGAGTGTGTACAGGGCCAATAAAGTATGCATTGAGTTGATACAATGATTATGATTGTGCAATGGGAGAGTTTGTCTGTTACACAAATGTTTACACAACCGTTGTGTAGCTCACTGTCTCTCTTTTTATTTATACAGAACAAAATATATATAAACGCAACATGCAAGAATTTAAAAGATTTTACTGAGTTACAAAGTTCATATAAGGAAACCAGTTAATTTAAATAAATTCATTAGACCCTAATTTATGAATTGAACATGACTGGGAATACAGATATGTATCTGTTGGTCACAGATACCTTTAAAACAAAAAATCAGGGGCGTGGATCAGGAAACCAGTCAGTATCTGGTATGACCACCATTTGCCTCATGCAGCACAACACATCTCCTTCACATAGAGTTGATCAGGCTGTTGATTGTGGCCTGTGGAATGTTGTCCAACTCCTCTTCAATGGCTGTGTGAAGTTGCTGGATATTGGCGGGAACTGGAACACGCTGTCGTACACGTTGATTCAGAGCATCCCGAACATGCGATCATGAAGCCCACGTGGTCTGCGGTTGTGAGACCGGTTGGACGTACTGACAAATTCTCTAAACAACGTTGGAGGCGGTAAAGAAATTAACATTCATTCAACATTGGCTCCCGAGTGGCGCAGCGGTCTAAGGCACTGCATCTCAGTGCAAGAGGTGTCACTATAGTACCTGGTTCAAATCCAGGATGTATCACATCCGGCCGTGATTGGGAGTCCCGTAGGGCGGTGCACAATTGGCCCAGCGCCGTCCGGGTTTGGCCGGAGTAGGCCGTCATTGTAAATAATAACGTGTTCTTAACTGACTTGCCTAGTTAAAAAAAGGTTACACATTCAATTCTCTGGCAACAGCTCTGGTGGACGTTCCTGCAGTCAGCACGCCAATTGCACGCTCCCTCAAAACTGTGGCATTGTGTTGTGTGACAAAACTGCACATTGCCTTTTGTTGTCCCCAGCACAAGGTGCACCTGTGTAATAATCATGATGTTTAATCAGCTTCTTGATATGCCACACCCATTAGGTGGATGGATTATCTTGGCAAAGGAGAAATCCTCACTAACTGGGATGTTAATAAATTTGTGCCCAAACATTTAGAGAAATAATACTTTTGTGCAAAGGGAACATTTCTGGGATTTTTTATTTCAGTTTATGAAACATGGGACCAACACTTTCCATGTTGCGTTTATATTTTTGTTCAGTGTATGTTATTTTGCCTTTAATTAACCAAGTATAACCGGGTTTCAATCCGATCGTGCATAGCCGACAATGTGGCTTTTAAAGGCTATGTTCCCTCGTGCGCGGAGACTGTATTCACGGTTAACACTGTAGATGTCATCTCAATTAGAAATTAGCCTACATTTAAAAGCCACATCGTCGCCAACCGACAATCGGATTGAATCCTGGCCGAAGTAATTGAGAACACTTGCTCTTTACCTATAACAACCTGACACTATCTATCCATGTCCTGTATCTGTTCATCCATCCATCCATCCATGTATCCATCCATCCATCCCTCCATCCATGTATCCATCCATCCCTCCATCCATCCATCCCTCCATCCATCCATGTATCCATCCATGTATCCATCCATCCATGTATCCATCCATGTATCCATCCATCCATGTATCCAACCATCCATGTATCCATCCATCCATCCCTCCATCCATGTATCCATCCATCCATGTATCCAACCATCCATGTATCCATCCATCCATCCCTCCATCCATGTATCCATCCATCCATCCATGTATCCATCCATGTATCCATCCACCCATGTATCCATCCATGTATCCATCCATCCATGTATCCATCCATCCATGTATCCAACCATCCATGTATCCAACCATCCATGTATCCTCCCATGTATCCAACCATCCATGTATCCATCCATGTATCCATCCATGTATCCATGTATCCATCCATGTATCCATCCATGTATCCATCCATGTATCCATCCATGTATCCATCCATGTATCCATCCATCCATGTATCCATCCATGTATCCATCCATCCATGCACCCCCCCTTCCATCTCTCTCTCCCTCCTCCAGCTCCAGGGCCTGGTGTCAGAGCTGAAGGTGGGCTTCTCCAGTGCTCTGTATGAACTGAGTCAGATCCAGCATGGAGACAGTGATATCAGGGAGGAGGTGGGAGAAGCCCGGAGGAGCTGTGAGAGAAAGGCCCTGCGCATGGAGACCCTGGTTGAATCTCTCAGGGTGAGATGGAGTTCAAGCAGTGTTACTGGGTCCCCAGGAACATCGCCTTTAAACGGTCGACAACGCTCTACAAAGTGTGATCGGATTTAAGCTCGGCCGAGGCTTTTATAAGAGCATAGAGACTATGGAACGGGAATTACGATCATGATGTTTTGAATCAATAATTTGCTAAAACAACAACCCAGAGAAGATGAAGTTAACATGGAACAATTGTCACCCCACAGGATGAACTGGGAGAGATGCGTTGCCAGATCCTGCAACTCTGTGGCAGCAACAGGCAGAGGTCTCCTATACAACAGGAGGTAAAGGTGACACAATCAGCTCTGGCAACCCAGAGAGACAGGTAATCAGTAAACGTCCATACAGACACCACTAAATCATCTGTAGAAAGTAATGATTGATTAATATGCTGGTCTTTTAGAAATCGTAATCCAAATATATTGTACTGTTATTGTCAAAACATGAATACATATATTGTATTGGATCAATAGTGTCCAGCAGCTATCTAGCCTGGGTCCCAGTCTGTTTCTCCTATCATTCCACTCCTTGTCATCCCAAATGTTTGGCAATGACACGGAGTACAAAGAGTGGAATGGTACAACACATTACAGGTTCTAGGTTGTAGACTAGCAGCTATCTTCGGTTCTTGTCAAAGTGTGTTTTAGGAGGATCCGGGCACTGGTCTGTACTATCTGGTCTGTACTATCTGGTAGTAATACAGGTCTGTACTATCTGGTAGTAATACAGGTCTGTACTATCTGGTCTGTACTATCTGGTAGTAATACAGGTCTGTACTATCTGGTAGTAATACAGATCTGTACTATCTGGTCTGTACTATCTGGTAGTAATACAGGTCTGTACTATCTGGTCTGTACTATCTGGTAGTAATACAGGTCTGTACTATCTGGTAGTAATACAGGTCTGTACTATCTGGTAGTAATACAGGTCTGTACTATCTGGTAGTAATACAGGTCTGTACTATCTGGTAGTAATACAGGTCTGTACTATCTGGTAGTAATACAGGTCTGTACTATCTGGTAGTAATACAGGTCTGTACTATCTGGTGGTAATACAGGTCTGTACTATCTGGTAGTAATACAGGTCTGTACTATCTGGTCTGTACTATCTGGTAGTAATACAGGTCTGTACTATCTGGTAGTAATACAGGTCTGTACTATCTGGTAGTAATACAGGTCTGTACTATCTGGTAGTAATACAGGTCTGTACTATCTGGTAGTAATACAGGTCTGTACTATCTGGTAGTAATACAGGTCTGTACTATCTGGTAGTAATACAGGCCTGTACTATCTGGTGGTAATACAGGTCTGTACTATCTGGTCTGTACTATCTGGTAGTAATACAGGTCTGTACTATCTGGTGGTAATACAGGTCTGTACTATCTGGTAGTAATACAGGTCTGTACTATCTGGTCTGTACTATCTGGTAGTAATACAGGTCTGTACTATCTGGTAGTAATACAGGTCTGTACTATCTGGTAGTAATACAGGTCTGTACTATCTGGTAGTAATACAGGTCTGTACTATCTGGTAGTAATACAGGTCTGTACTATCTGGTGGTAATACAGGTCTGTACTATCTGGTAGTAATACAGGTCTGTACTATCTGGTGGTAATACAGGTCTGTACTATCTGGTCTGTACTATCTGGTAGTAATACAGGTCTGTACTATCTGGTAGTAATACAGGTCTGTACTATCTGGTCTGTACTATCTGGTAGTAATACAGGTCTGTACTATCTGGTAGTAATACAGGTCTGTACTATCTGGTAGTAATACAGGTCTGTACTATCTGGTCTGTACTATCTGGTAGTAATACAGGTCTGTACTATCTGGTAGTAATACAGGTCTGTACTATCTGGTCTGTACTATCTGGTGGTAATACAGGTCTGTACTATCTGGTAGTAATACAGGTCTGTACTATCTGGTAGTAATACAGGTCTGTACTATCTGGTGGTAATACAGGTCTGTACTATCTGGTAGTAATACAGGTCTGTACTATCTGGTGGTAATACAGGTCTGTACTATCTGGTAGTAATACAGGTCTGTACTATCTGGTCTGTACTATCTGGTAGTAATACAGGTCTGTACTATCTGGTAGTAATACAGGTCTGTACTATCTGGTAGTAATACAGGTCTGTACTATCTGGTCTGTACTATCCAGTAGTAATACAGGTCTTGTGGTGAACGGGAGGAGCCACTGTGAGTGCAGGGCCAGCAGCACGTCATCCTCTTCGAACAGGGGCAGAGTCCTGCTCCACTGCTACCTGCAGGGGCTCAAGGCCGGGATGTATGAGGGGACAGGTAAGTCCACACTGTACAAACACACTCTTTCTGTAAAACACCGTGCGATGTTTACCAGTGAGAATGGCAGAATGGTGAACTTACTAAATGACTAGAGTTTGACTGTGTGATATTAGGTTGCTTCTTGTGTCAATATTTTCCGTCTGGATTTTAATGATTTGTATAGGAACTCAACGTTCCCCAAACAAAGGGGGATGCAAGTTTTTTTTAGTTCTTTTGCCTTCTCACTACACAGCTGATTAAAATAATCAACTCGTCATCAAGCTTTGAGTATTTGAATCAATGCTGCTAGGGAAAACAACTAAAATGTGCACTTGTTGGGGTCCCCGGGACCGAGTTTGGGAACCGCAGCCGTAACTTGTTTATTCAGGACAGGGCAAAAAAAAAAGGTATTCAAAAAGGATCTCAGAGTACGACTGCTGATCTAGGATCAGTTTTGCCTTTTCGATCATAAGATTATATGGACAGATTATATGGACAGATCCTAGATCATTGCCAGCAATATAAATCAGGGGCCGTATCAAGCATCTCAGTGTACGAGTGCTGATCTCGGATCAGTTTAGCTTTTTAAATCTTACTGAATAAGATGGAGCTTGATCCTGTATCACCACTCCTACTCTGAGATGTTTCACATGGGCCCTTTATGAACACGGGCCCAGATTTATATTATCACAACACTAGAACAGCTTTTATTCTCATACTATTGCTCCTATTTAGGAGTTGATAGTTTGCATCACAGGTTGTTGGAGAAGGTATGAATCCTAACTGTCACAGGCTGTTAGAGAAGGTTTGATTCCTAACTGTCACAGGCTGTTGGAGAAGGTTTGAATCCTAACCTTCACAGGCAGTTGGAGAAGGTTTGAATCCTAACCTTCACAGGCAGTTGGAGAAGGTTTGAATCCTAAGCTTCACAGGCAGTTGGAGAAGGTTTGAATCCTAACCTTCACAGGCAGTTGGAGAAGGTTTGAATCCTAAACTTCACAGGCTGTTGGAGAAGGTTTGAATCCTAACTGTCACAGGCTGTTGGAGAAGGTTTTGAATTCTAACTGTCACAGGCTGTTGGAGAAGGTTTGAATTCTAACTGTCACAGGCTGTTAGAGAAGGTTTGATTCCTAACTGTCACAGGCTGTTGGAGAAGTTTTGAATCTAAGCAACCTGCCTATACATAGCTTGCAGTACAATACTAACATAGCTTCTGTAGTAGGTTGTGTGCTGGAACACCTTGGTGGAGTTTGAGGGTGATGTAGGCATTGTGTTGCTCCTGAATTTCCTTTATTTCTCAGCTTCAGACCAATGCCTACTTCTCACTTAAAACATATTGTTTTGTTTTTAGTTTCCATGGTTTTTACGCTGGCAGGAAATGTTCTGTTAAAGGTGCACCGTACATTTCCACATGCAAAGACAGATTTGTTTTGATCATCCAAAAGTCTGCTATTGGCAGTGCTATTGTAACCTTTCATTTGGCCTCTGCCAAAAGGTCGGGGCCTTAATGGCACAGGTGGTGTGCTGGCATAACTACAAGGGTTGCTGGTTTAAACTCTGCTGACTGTTGCCTTCTAACAGCTCAAATCCGTTTTTGAACAAACTATTAAAGTATGTTTAGAATTTACCACGGATAGTCAAAAGTCCTTGTCTGCAGATTTCCGAAGGTGAAGAGCTTGTAAAATAGGACTAAATTCCCATTGAAAGCAGAGCAAAAGAAAACGGTTTTGTCATTGACTTTTGAAGGTCGTATTTATTTATTTTTACCTTTATTTAACTAAATTCAAAAGGCACTCGCACATCTGAGCAATCTTATTTGCAGGTGCATGGCAACAATTGAACAAGATGAAGGAAAAAGGAAACCGCACACTGCTCTTGATGGTATCACCGATATTTAATAAGCTTACGTATCGGCCTCATGGCCGATAACAAATAACAGGCCTAGAAACAGTTAGTTAACTGCCTGTTCAGGTGCAGAACGACAGATTTGTACCTTGTCAGTTTAGGGATTTGAACTTGCAACCTTTCGGTTACTTGTCCAATGCTCTAACCACTAGGCTACCCTGCCGCCCCGTTTAACTCAGCCATAGACATTAAAAAATATATCCCCATGAACTGCACCTTTCTTATGTCTTCTGCAGCTTGTTTCTAGTCTAAACACTTGTTTAAAAAAAGATTGCAGTATATCTACAGTTAGAGTGCAGTATAACTACAGTTAGAGTGCAGTATAACTACAGTTAGAGTGCAGTATAACTACAGTTAGAGTGCAGTATAACTACAGTTAGAGTGCAGTATGACTACAGTTAGAGTGCAGTATAACTACAGTTAGAGTGCAGTATAACTACAGTACACTGCAGTATACCTACAGTACACTGCAGTATAACTACAGTTAGAGTGCAGTATAACTACAGTTAGAGTGCAGTATAACTACAGTTAGAGTGCAGTATAACTACAGTACACTGCAGTATAACTACAGTACACTGCAGTATAACTACAGTTAGAGTGCAGTATAACTACAGTTAGTGCAGTATAACTACAGTTAGAGTGCAGTATAACTACAGTTAGAGTGCAGTATAACTACAGTACACTGCAGTATAACTACAGTACACTGCAGTATAACTACAGTTAGAGTGCAGTATAACTACAGTTAGAGTGCAGTATAACTACAGTTAGAGTGCAGTATAACTACAGTACACTGCAGTATAACTACAGTACACTGCAGTATAACTACAGTTAGAGTGCAGTATAACTACAGTTAGTGCAGTATAACTACAGTACACTGCAGTATAACTACAGTTAGAGTGCAGTATAACTACAGTTAGAGTGCAGTATAACTGCAGTTAGAGTGCAGTATAACTACAGTTAGAGTGCAGTATAACTACAGTTAGAGTGCAGTATAACTAAAGAACAGTTTTTTTTTTAAATACTGCAGTAGTTTTGCATTGTAATTGCAGTTACAGTGCAGTATAACTACAGTTCAACTGAAATACACTGCAGTTATTCAGCAATTACTGCGTCCAAAATACCACAGTTGACTGCAGTTTCTGCACTTTTACTGCAGTTTCAAAGGGAGGCGATGCAGAGTTATGCATCCTATACATTTATATAATCCAGGTTTGGGAGGGTTATTATCTCCCTCCCCTTCACCCCTAGCGCCACGCCATTGGAATGGCCATTCACAGCTAATGGCATAGATGTTAGTTAGGCACTGTTGATCAGCACACATTTGAATTAGCATACTGGAATTTATTCTGGATGTTTAAAACTGGTGAGTTTTTCTGATGGTAGCAAGTACATATTTGCACACTGCAGTGCACAACAGAATGCATTGTTTACATGTTCATTGGGGGAGTTTAACAAAGACATTTTATTTCTCAGCTACACAGAGTTGTGTCAAAGATTATATATTTTTTTATATAACTAAACCAAGATAGACCACAGCCTGTCGTTTCAAATGGGAACAAATGAGGTCATAGTGGGCAGAACAAGCAAGGATGTGGGCAGAGTCAAGCACGAGCTAGCGAGATCTTATTGGCGCGTTCTAGTATACATCTGCATATTTCCATTAGGGAACACCTACTCTGTGAAGTGTGCAATAACTGCCTTCTGGCCAGGAAGGCAGCAACAATCAATACATTCCAGCCTAAAAAAAAGCATTTACACTCCTCTGTAACAGAGTCTCCCATCAATATTTAAAATTAATTAAGTGGCACTAACATATCTAGATGAAGCATGGATTGTAGAATATTCCATGTGTCTGGTGCACAAGAAGAGAAGACAGTCTTGTCTAATACTGTGAATGTCCTGGGGACTTTAAGTAGCAACCACCTAGCGGACCAGGTTTGGTAACTGCTGGTGGTGAAGGAGACAAGACTACAGAGGTAAAGAGGGAGTTTACCTGCTGGTGGTGAAGGAGACCAGACTACAGAGGTAAAGAGGGAGTTTACCCAAAAGGGCTTTGTAGATAAACACATACACATGTATCTTTCTGCGCATATAAAGTGAAGTCCAACCTACCATTGGTACAAGGTGCAATGGTGGATGAGTGGCTTGGCATTTGTAATGAAGCACAAGGATGCATGATTAACAGAGTCCAGTCTCTGTAAGACAGAGGAGGCTGCATGCATATACAACAAGTCACCATAATCAATTACAGAGAGAAAAGTGGCCTAAACAAGCTTCTTTCTAGACATAAGCAGGAAGCAAGTCTTATTACCAAAATAAAAACACAAATTCAATTTAAGCTTTGTCACAAGTTATCCACATGAACTTTAAAGAATAACTTGTCATCCAACCAAATACCTAGGTACCACTTTTCCAATGGATAAGCCACCAGATGTGACAGTGCTAACATTCTCTGGCAGAGTTCTAGCTCTGGTAAAAGTCATGAATTTAGTTTTTTTTGTAAATTCAAGACCAGTTTGAGAAATGTTTCATCGATGACAGAGTTAGCAGAATGTCAGCCAAAACCCATCTCGTTCCATCTTCTCCCACCTCTTCACATTTATACATCCGGTGAAATATCTGTCTCATTGTTCGATCTGTGGTTGTGTCCTGTCTGACAGTGAAATGTGGCTAGCTCTGACCGTAGCTTGGACTATGGCGTAGCTAGCTAGCTAGCTAGTGTTGCAAAAGCCCATTGCATGCATTGTAAGGTAGCAGAGTGACAATTTCCACAAAGTTTGGTGTTGGACTGATTTTGTTAGCTCTGATTCTGCTAGCTAGCTGTTTTGTGGGAAAATGTAGGACTGGCATTTGGATGTGAGCTAGCTACTACTACTGTGTTGATGTGAGCTAGCTACTACTAGCTACTACTAGCTACTACTACTGTGTTGATGTGAGCTAGCTAGCTACTACTACTGCGTTGAGGTTAGCTGTTGTTGTCTGGTTCTAGCTATACCAACTATACCACCAATCAGGCCTTTATGGTATTCAAATATCCTGACCTAGTGAGATATACATGGCGGAGGTTTAATACCCTGACCTAGTGGGATATACATAGCGGAGGTTTAATACCCTGACCTAGTGAGATATACATGGAGGAGGCTTAATCAAGCTAGTCGTCTTGAATACTTTCTTATGTCACTAGCTGGCACCAAAAGTTTAAAAAGTGTTGATAGGGGACAGAAATCGGTCAAATCATCAAATATTGGCATGTACAGTGCATTCTGAGAAAATATTCAGACACCTTCACTTTTTCCACATTTTGTTACAGCCTTATTCTAAAATTGATGAAATAGTTTTTGCCCATCATCAATCTACACACAATACCCCATAATGAAAAAGTGAAAATAGGTTTTTAGGAAATTTTGCAACTGTATAAAAAATTTGCAACTGTATTAAAAATAAAAAACAATAGCTTATTTACATAAGTATTAAGACCTATATGACTCGAAATTAAGTTCAGGTGCATCCTGTTTCCATTGATCATCCTTGAGATGTTTCTACAACTTGATTGGAGTCAACCTGTGGCAAATTAAATTGATTGGACATGATTTGGAAAGGCACACACCTGTCTATATAAAGGTCCCACAGTTGACAGTGAATGTCAGAGCAAAAACCAAGCCATGAGGTCAAAGGAATTGTCCATAGAGCTCTGAGACAGGATTGTGCTGACGCACAGATACCAAAAAATGGGTACCAAGGGTACCAAAAAATGTCTGCAGCATTGAAGGTCCCCAAGAACACAGTGGCCTCCATCATTCTTAAATGGAAGAAATTTGGAAGCACCAAGACTCTTCCTAGAGCTGGCCGCCCGGCCAAACTGAGCAATCAGGGGAGAAGGGCCTTGCTCAGGGAGGTGACCAGGAACCCAATGGTCACTCTGACAGAGCTCCAGAGTTCCTCTGTGGAGATGGGAGAACCTTCCAGAAGGACAACCGTCTCGACAGCACTCCACCAATCAGGCCTTTATGGTAGAGTGGCCAGACGGAAGACCACTCCTCAGTAAAAGGCATGATAGCCCGCTTGGAGTTTGCCAAAAGGCACCTAAAGGACTCTCAGACCATGAGAAACAAGATTCTCTGTTCTGATGAAACCAAGATTGAACTCTTTGGCCTGAATGCCAAGCGTCACGGCTGGAGGAAACCTGGCACCATCCTTACGGTGAAGCATGGTGGTGGCAGCATCATGCTGTGTGGATGTTTTTCAGCGCCAGGGACTGGGAGACTTGTCAGGATCAAGGCAAAGATGACCCCCCCCCCCCCCCCCCTTTCAGCGCCCGCCCTCAGCTGGGGGCGGAAAGATGCCGTCCTGAGACTTTTTGTATTAGTCTATAAATAAATCTCTTTGCCAAAATTCGTCATCTCTCCCATGTCTTATTCGACTAGTATATTTGAAAGTGTAAGGATAATAATTCAGCCATAGTTGTTCTGAAATGTTTATTGCTTGCCAACATTTTACTTCCTCCTCTATGTTTAATATAACACACATACATGAATTATTCATTTCGGTTGCCTATCCCTCCTGACGAAGTTTGTTCGATAGAAAGTATTTGACTAGCCACAAAATGAAGGAACTTAGATGGGGGTTGGGGGGTTCTGGCGGGTGGGGGGGATTTTCAGCACAACACCGGCGCGACAATAATTTACACCAGCTTCTCTTCCACAGATGCAAGGCACCAGGTGACGATGCAGCTTCTCCACTCAGAATGGGAATACGTGTCGACCTTAAACCAGCTCTACGACAAGTACAGAACACCTCCTGCTCTGCAGATGGACCTGGAGCCATAGTAAGGACAAACCCAACTAGTACCCTATTTCCTATATATATACCCAAAAGTAGTGCACTGTATAAGGAATAGGGTGCCATTTGGGACAGAAGAAATGCTATTATGCTACCACAGTCCTGTGTGGATTATTATGGGGATTATAAACTATCATGCTACCACAGTCCGGTGTGGATTATTATGGGGATTATAAACTATCATACTACCACAGTCCGGTGTGGATTATTATGGGGATTATATACTATCATGCTACCACAGTCCAGTCTGGATTATTATGGGGATTATAAACTATCATGCTACCACAGTCCGGTGTGGATTATTATGGGGATTATAAACTATCATGCTACCACAGTCCGGTGTGGATTATTATGGGGATTATAAACTATCATGCTACCACAGTCCGGTGTGGATTATTATGGGGATTATAAACTATCATGCTACCACAGTCCGGTGTAGATTATTATGGGGATTATATACTATCATACTACCACAGTCCGGTGTGGATTATTATGGGGATTATAAACTATCATGCTACCACAGTCCGGTGTGGATTATATACTATCATGCTACCACAGTCCGGTGTGGATTATTATGGGGATTATAAACTATCATGCTACCACAGTCCGGTGTGGATTATTATGGGGATTATAAACTATCATGCTACCACAGTCCGGTGCGGATTATTATGGGGATTATAATTAATGGACATTTTTGTAGGGGAAATCCCAAATGGCACCCTATTCTCTAGCCCTATGGGCTCTAGCTATAGAAAATAGGGTGTCAGCCTCCCGAGTGGCGCAGCGATCTAAGGTACTGCATCGCAGTGCTTGAGCCGTCACTACAGACCCGGGTTCGATCCCAAGCTGTGTCACAGCCGGCCGTGACCCGGAAGACCCATGAGGCGGCGCACAATTTGCCCAGTGTAGTCCGGGTTATGGGTGGGTTTGGCTGGCATTTCCTTGTCCCATCGCGCTCTAGCGACTCCTTCTGGCGGGCCGGGCGCCTGCAAGATGACTTCGGTTGCCAGCTGGACGGTGTTTCCTCCGACACATTGTTGGGGCTGGCTTCCCGGGTTAAGCGAGCAGTGTGTCAAGAATGCAGTGCGGCTTGGCAGGGTCGTGTTTCAGAGAACGCACGGCTCTTGACTTTCGCCTCTCCGGGGTCCGTATGGGCAGTTGCAGCGATGAGACAAAACTGTAACTACCAATTGAATATCACAACATTGGGTAGACAAAGGGGTATAAGTACAAAAAACGAACAAAAACACCCTGGTAATCACCTGTCAATCAATAGTCAGGCCGTATTGACAGTACTACATCCTTTAAAAACGAACTCTTTGGGGATTTCCTTGTTTTCTTGTTGTTTTCTCTTTGTTTTCTCTCTGTTTTCTCATTGTTTTCTCCTTGTTTTCTCTCTGTTTTCTCTTTGTTTTCTCCTTGTTTTTTCTCCTTGTTTTCTCCTTGTTTTTCTCCTTGTTTTCTCATTGTTCACTTTGTTTTCTCATTGTTCTCGTTGTTTTCTCCTTGTTTTCTCCTGTAGTCAGAATTACCTGAAGTTTGTGGAGGAGTTGCTGCAGCGCCACCTTCTGTTCAGAAACACTCTGGAACAGAGGTTGTCTGCTCACGACTGGCAAGGCCTTGTGGGAGACATCTTTGTCCAACTCGTAGGCCACAATGATGTAAGTACGATAACATATACAGAGATCCCATCTTGACTATTGTATTGTTGTCTCTACCTTCTTGCCCTTTGTACTGTTGTCTGTGCCCAATAATGTTTGTACCATGTTTTCTGCTGCTACCATGTTGTTGTGTTGCTACCATGCTGTGTTGTCGTGTGTTGCAGCCATGCTGTGTTGTTGTGTTAGGTCTCTCTTGTCGTGATGTGTGTTTTGTCCTATATTTGTATTTATATTTTTAATCCCAGCCCCCGTCCCCGCAGGAGGCCTTTTGCCTTCTGGTAGGCCGTCATTGTAAATAAGAATGTGTTCTTAACTGACTTACCTGGTTAAATAAAGATTAAATAAATAAATAATATATATTTTTGGTTGTTCTTTCAAACGGTAGAGATTAGAATCTACATCTATATATCTATCTACATATATATATCTCTATCTAATCTTCATCTACCTACCTCTCTATATATCTATCTACATCTACCTACCTCTCTATCTACATCTATCTATCTCTCTATATATCTATCTACATCTACCTCTCTATATATCTATCTACATCTACCTACCTCTCTATCTACATCTATATATCTCTCTATATCTATATCTATCTACCTCTCTATCTATATCTCTCTATATATCTATCTACATCTACCTACCTCTCTATCTATATCTATCTCTCTATATATCTATCTACATCTACCTACCTCTCTATATATCTATCTCCATATATATCTATCTATATCTATCTCCATATATATCTATCTACATCTCTATCTATCTACATTATCTACCTACCTCTCTATCTACCTACCTCTCTCTCTATCTACATCTATCCCCCTCACAACTCTTCCTGTTTGTCTCCTCAAGTCGTCTTTCTTGGATATGTACCATGGATACACGACAGCGTTGGCCACGTTTCTTTCTATAGAATTCAACAGAATAATGCTCAATGGGAAAATACAAAACACACAGGTAGGTAAATCCAGTTTTTTTTTTACTGGATCTTAAATGTACAGGTCTTTACTTTTCAAAATGGTCGTAGTGAGTGAGTGATCTGAATATCTCCTTGTTCACGTTGTTTACAGAGCTATACGAAGGAAAGAGAGGAAGTCCAACTGTTCTCTCTGCTGTTGGCACCAGTCTCTCGAATCCACAGTTACCTAACCCTTATTCAGGTTGGTCTACCTCTTCTTCTCCTTCTTTTTGGAGTGTCTCTCGATGATAGACAATCTAGTGAGGATAATCTCAAATGGACAGGTGATGCTAAGCAGAAGTACGATTCAGTTAATTGAACATGGCCCTTGCAACGGCAGGGTTGTGAGCTCATTTCTTACTAGGGCCAATCATATGAATATGTATGCACTACTGTAAATCACTTTGGATAAAAGCGTCTGCTAAATGGAATATATTTTTATATTATTGTGGTTCTCTGACTGGAAACTGTTCCCCTGTAGAGTATGTTTGTCTACAGGCAGTGATCACCCAGAATGCAACTCCAGTATATTTACATATCAGTTTCTCTGAGTATAATCCTGTTGCCCTGTAGAGTCTGTTGCAGTGGACTGACAGCGATCACCCAGACTGCAGCCTCCTCCAGGGGTCAGAGAGGGTCCTGAGGAGCATCCTTTCCCGCTGTCACCTCATCCTGGAGGAGGATGTCCGATGGGGAGACGGAGGAAGAATGGCCGGGCCCAGGTTAGTAAGAGACACTCCATGGTTGTGTCCCCAAATGGCACCCTATTACCTATGTGCTCAACCTTTTCACCAGGGCCCTATGGGTTGGTCTCTGTGGCCCTGGACTAAAGCAGTAAACCCTATAGGTTGGTCTCTGTGGCCCTGGACTAAAGCAGTAAACCCTACGGGTTGGTCTCTGTGGCCCTGGACTAAAGCAGTAAACCCTATGGGTTGGTCTCTGTGGCCCTGGACTAAAGCAGTAAGCCCTATGGGTTGGTCTCTGTGGCCCTGGACTAAAGCAGTAAGCCCTATAGGTTGGTCTCTGTGGCCCTGGACTAAAGCAGTAAGCCCTATAGGTTGGTCTCTTTGGCCCTGGACTAAAGCAGTAAACCCTATAGGTTGGTCTCTGTGGCCCTGGACTAAAGCAGTAAACCCTATAGGTTGGTCTCTGTGGCCCTGGACTAAAGCAGTAAACCCTATGGGTTGGTCTCTGTGGCCCTGGACTAAAGCAGTAAACCCTATAGGTTGGTCTCTGTGGCCCTGGACTAAAGCAGTAAGCCCTATGGGTTGGTCTCTGTGGCCCTGGACTAAAGCAGTAAGCCCCATGGGTTGGTCTCTGTGGCCCTGGACTAAAGCAGTAAGCCCTATGGGTTGGTCTCTGTGGCCCTGGTCTAAAGCAGTAAGCCCTATGGGTTGGTCTCTGTGGCCCTGGACTAAAGCAGTAAACCCTATAGGTTGGTCTCTGTGGCCCTGGACTAAAGCAGTAAGCCCTATAGGTTGGTCTCTGTGGCCCTGGACTAAAGCAGTAAACCCTATAGGTTGGTCTCTGTGGCCCTGGACTAAAGCAGTAAACCCTATAGGTTGGTCTCTGTGGCCCTGGACTAAAGCAGTAAACCCTATGGGTTGGTCTCTGTGGCCCTGGACTAAAGCAGTAAACCCTATAGGTTGGTCTCTGTGGCCCTGGACTAAAGCAGTAAGCCCTATGGGTTGGTCTCTGTGGCCCTGGACTAAAGCAGTAAACCCTATAGGTTGGTCTCTGTGGCCCTGGACTAAAGCAGTAAACCCTATAGGTTGGTCTCTGTGGCCCTGGACTAAAGCAGTAAACCCTACGGGTTGGTCTCTGTGGCCCTGGACTAAAGCAGTAAACCCTATAGGTTGGTCTCTGTGGCCCTGGACTAAAGCAGTAAACCCTATAGGTTGGTCTCTGTGGCCCTGGACTAAAGCAGTAAACCCTATGGGTTGGTCTCTGTGGCCCTGGACTAAAGCAGTAAACCCTATAGGTTGGTCTCTGTGGCCCTGGACTAAAGCAGTAAGCCCTATGGGTTGGTCTCTGTGGCCCTGGACTAAAGCAGTAAGCCCCATGGGTTGGTCTCTGTGGCCCTGGACTAAAGCAGTAAGCCCTATGGGTTGGTCTCTGTGGCCCTGGTCTAAAGCAGTAAGCCCTATGGGTTGGTCTCTGTGGCCCTGGACTAAAGCAGTAAACCCTATAGGTTGGTCTCTGTGGCCCTGGACTAAAGCAGTAAGCCCTATAGGTTGGTCTCTGTGGCCCTGGACTAAAGCAGTAAACCCTATAGGTTGGTCTCTGTGGCCCTGGACTAAAGCAGTAAACCCTATAGGTTGGTCTCTGTGGCCCTGGACTAAAGCAGTAAACCCTATGGGTTGGTCTCTGTGGCCCTGGACTAAAGCAGTAAACCCTATAGGTTGGTCTCTGTGGCCCTGGACTAAAGCAGTAAGCCCTATGGGTTGGTCTCTGTGGCCCTGGACTAAAGCAGTAAACCCTATAGGTTGGTCTCTGTGGCCCTGGACTAAAGCAGTAAACCCTATAGGTTGGTCTCTGTGGCCCTGGACTAAAGCAGTAAACCCTACGGGTTGGTCTCTGTGGCCCTGGACTAAAGCAGTAAACCCTATAGGTTGGTCTCTGTGGCCCTGGACTAAAGCAGTAAACCCTATAGGTTGGTCTCTGTGGCCCTGGACTAAAGCAGTAAACCCTACGGGTTGGTCTCTGTGGCCCTGGACTAAAGCAGTAAACCCTATAGGTTGGTCTCTGTGGCCCTGGACTAAAGCAGTAAACCCTATAGGTTGGTCTCTGTGGCCCTGGACTAAAGCAGTAAACCCTATGGGTTGGTCTCTGTGGCCCTGGACTAAAGCAGTAAACCCTATAGGTTGGTCTCTGTGGCCCTGGACTAAAGCAGTAAGCCCTATGGGTTGGTCTCTGTGGCCCTGGACTAAAGCAGTAAGCCCCATGGGTTGGTCTCTGTGGCCCTGGACTAAAGCAGTAAGCCCTATGGGTTGGTCTCTGTGGCCCTGGTCTAAAGCAGTAAGCCCTATGGGTTGGTCTCTGTGGCCCTGGACTAAAGCAGTAAACCCTATAGGTTGGTCTCTGTGGCCCTGGACTAAAGCAGTAAGCCCTATAGGTTGGTCTCTGTGGCCCTGGACTAAAGCAGTAAACCCTATAGGTTGGTCTCTGTGGCCCTGGACTAAAGCAGTAAACCCTATAGGTTGGTCTCTGTGGCCCTGGACTAAAGCAGTAAACCCTATGGGTTGGTCTCTGTGGCCCTGGACTAAAGCAGTAAACCCTATAGGTTGGTCTCTGTGGCCCTGGACTAAAGCAGTAAGCCCTATGGGTTGGTCTCTGTGGCCCTGGACTAAAGCAGTAAACCCTATAGGTTGGTCTCTGTGGCCCTGGACTAAAGCAGTAAACCCTATAGGTTGGTCTCTGTGGCCCTGGACTAAAGCAGTAAACCCTACGGGTTGGTCTCTGTGGCCCTGGACTAAAGCAGTAAACCCTATAGGTTGGTCTCTGTGGCCCTGGACTAAAGCAGTAAACCCTATAGGTTGGTCTCTGTGGCCCTGGACTAAAGCAGTAAACCCTATAGGTTGGTCTCTGTGGCCCTGGACTAAAGCAGTAAACCCTACGGGTTGGTCTCTGTGGCCCTGGACTAAAGCAGTAAACCCTACGGGTTGGTCTCTGTGGCCCTGGACTAAAGCAGTAAACCCTATGAGATCAGGGTTCCATTACACACAGAACCACGGAATCATTTCAGAACTAATTCACACACCAGCCACCTCCACTGCCCTCCTCCTCTATTCTCTCCTCCTCTCATCTCCTCTTCCCTCCTCCACTACTCTCCTCCACTATTCCCCTCCTCCAGTCTCCTCCTCTAATCATGTGCACACTGGGCAGCTACTCAATTTGACAGTTAATAGTCAATAAACAGGCCAAACATTTCAGAAACAAAATAATCAGACACCCATATAAAATGTATATATACATTTGAAATTCAATATAATTCAAAAAAATGTTCTCCAAATCCAAGATCCATCACGGGATTCTGTGGGAGAGATTTCAATGATCATACAGACGGTCACATAGATAGGCGGTCATATAGACTGTCATGCTTATTTTAAGATCTGCCTGAAACACGCCATATTGGAGTGTCCAGACCGTTCCCACTCAGCAGTTCCTCTGTGTTTCAGTGGCAGCTGCTCTGCCTGTCCCTGTGCCAAGTCGTGCGATCGCAGAAGCCAGCTCTGCCCTGCCACGGACACACAGAAACACAGACAGGAGTCCCGTGATGCTGCTGGGAAACGGTGAGTGTGTTTTTGTCGCCATCTGGTGGCCTGGGAGGGTAAGAGGCCTCTAGAGGCACAATGCAGAACATACACCAAGGTCATGTTCAGCAGTGAAACGTTGTCAAAAGTCGCAGATAGAAAATGGCACAAATATGTTTGTTTGCAACAAAACGTCTGCTTAAATGGCATGCATAGTATACAACAAAATGTCTGCTGAAATGGCATAGTACACAACAAAATGTCTGCTGAAATGGCATAGTATGCAACAAAATGTCTGCTGAAATGGCATAGTATACAACAAAATGTCTGCTGAAATGGCATAGTACACAACAAAATGTCTGCTGAAATGGCATAGTACACAACAAAACGTCTGCTTAAATGGCATAGTACACAACAAAACGTCTGCTTAAATGGCATGCATAGTATACAACAGAACGTCTGCTTAAATGGCATGCATAGTATGCAACAAAATGTCTGCTGAAATGGCATAGTACACAACAAAATGTCTGCTGAAATGGCATAGTACACAACAAAACGTCTGCTTAAATGGCATAGTACACAACAAAACGTCTGCTTAAATGGCATGCATAGTATACAACAGAACGTCTGCTTAAATGGCATGCATAGTATGCAACAAAATGTCTGCTGAAATGGCATAGTACACAACAAAATGTCTGCTGAAATGGCATAGTACACAACAAAACGTCTGCTTAAATGGCATAGTACACAACAAAACGTCTGCTTAAATGGCATGCATAGTATACAACAGAACGTCTGCTTAAATGGCATGCATAGTACACAACAAAACGTCTGCTTAAATGTCATGCATAGTATACAACAGAACGTCTGCTTAAATGGCATGCATAGTACACAACAAAACATCTGCTGAAATGGCATAGTACACAACAAAACGTCTGCTTAAATGGCATGCATAGTATACAACGAAATGTCTGCTGAAATGGCATAGTATGCAACAGAACGTCTGCATGTACTCTCTGTAGTTACTGGATAACAGTGTCTGCTACCTGTAAGTGGCGTTATAATTGACGTGAAGCTATTTCATGTGATCTCTCTCCCTAGAGAGGAACAACAACTAAGCTCACGTCTATCTAACTGTGCCGCTGGCTGCCAGAGCATGCCTGTTGCCTGTTGGCCTACCGGTACTGTACGGAAGAAGAGTTGTTACAGAGACAGGACAGGCGGGACCCTCCTGTCTCATCTCCATGACTCCTGTGGCCTGGCTGGACTGGTCTACGGTGGGGACATCAGCGCCTTCCTCCATACGGCACCCCCTGGGTGGGGGGACAGCGACTCTGGACAGGAGTCTCCGAGTCAGGCTACGGGGGTTAAGGGACAAGGACATGGACACGGCCCTCAGACCCCTGGTCCTCACATGGTTCAGAGAAGCACTGATGACTGTGACACGGAGGAGGACGTTGGGGACACCTCCGTGTTCGACTACTCCTCTGTCACCACCTGTAGCCCAGACGGGACCCTGAGGAGGGAGGGGGAAGCGAGTAATACCGAGGAGGACGACGAGGAAGAGGACACAGACAGTCAGGTGCCTGTTCTGTTGAAGCCCTCGTACACACAGGAGCAGCAGTCGCTGAGGGATTCACCCAGAGAACGGACGGTATGTCTGAGGTGGCAGATACCAAGGCTGCCGTACCCTTCTTCTCGAAGTCCTCGACACCAGGCAGGACCAGCGGGCCCGGAGGGACAGGGTCAGGCACCAGGACCAGCAGGACCTTATGGGAACAGAGTCATCAGCGTGACGAAGGGACCACCTCCTCTCCTCCCCACCAGTGTCTTCAGACCCATCTGGGATGAACCACCAAAACAGGTCTTTATCCATCTTTACGCAACCCTGGCTGTGTTCAATCAATATGGCACGTTGTCGTCAAGCCGCAATGCATTCTGGATCGACAGCACGTCTTTTAAAGGCTCCCAGAGATCACACTCATAGTGAATGCTACACAGATGTCGGTCCAAGCGTAAATTACGTTTAAAAAGTCAAAGTGCTGTATATCAATATATTCAGTACCATTATATCAATATATTCAGTACCATTATATCAATATATACAGTACCATTATATCAATATATTCAGTACCATTATATCAATATATTCAGTACCATTATATCAATATATACAGTACCATTATATCAATATATTCAGTACCATTATATCAATATATTCAGTACCATTATATCAATATATTCAGTACCATTATATCAATATATACAGTGCCATTATATCAATATATACAGTGCCATTATATCAATATATTCACTACCATTATATCAATATATCAATATATTCAGTACCATTATATCAATATATTCACTACCATTATATCAATATATTCACTACCATTATATCAATATATACAGTACCATTATATCAATATATTCACTACCATTATATCAATATATTCACTACCATTATATCAATATATACAGTACCATTATATCAATATATTCACTACCATTATATCAATATATCAATATATTCAGTACCGTTATATCAATATATTCAGTACCATTATATCAATATATTCAGTACCATTATATCAATATATACAGTACCATTATATCAATATATTCAGTACCATTATATCAATATATTCAGTACCATTATATCAATATATACAGTACCATTATATCAATATATTCAGTACCATTATATCAATATATTCAGTACCATTATATCAATATATTCAGTACCATTATATCAATATATACAGTGCCATTATATCAATATATACAGTGCCATTATATCAATATATTCACTACCATTATATCAATATATCAATATATTCAGTACCATTATATCAATATATTCACTACCATTATATCAATATATTCACTACCATTATATCAATATATACAGTACCATTATATCAATATATTCACTACCATTATATCAATATATTCACTACCATTATATCAATATATACAGTACCATTATATCAATATATTCACTACCATTATATCAATATATCAATATATTCAGTACCGTTATATCAATATATTCAGTACCATTATATCAATATATTCACTACCATTATATCAATATATCAATATATTCAGTACCATTATATCAATATATTCACTACCATTATATCAATATATACAGTACCATTATATCAATATATTCACTACCATTATATCAATATATACAGTACTATTATATCAATATATTCACTACCATTATATCAATATATACAGTACTATTATATCAATATATTCACTACCATTATATCAATATATACGGTACCATTATATCAATATATTCACTACCATTATATCAATATATTCAGTACCATTATATCAATATATACAGTACTATTATATCAATATATTCACTACCATTATATCAATATATACAGTACTATTATATCAATATATTCACTACCATTATATCAATATATACAGTACCATTATATCAATATATACAGTACTATTATATCAATATATCAATATATTCAGTAGCATTATATCAATATATTCACTACCATTATATCAATATATACAGTACCGTTATATCAATATATTCAGTACCATTATATCAATATATTCAGTACCATTATATCAATATATACAGTACCGTTATATCAATATATTCAGTACCGTTATATCAATATATTCACTACCGTTATATCAATATATTCAGTACCGTTATATCAATATATTCAGTACCGTTATATCAATATATACAGTACCATTATATCAATATATTCACTACCATTATATCAATATATTCACTACCATTATATCAATACATACAGTACCATTATATCAATATATTCACTACCCTTATATCCATATTTTCACTACCATTATATCAATATATACAGTACCATTATATCAATATATTCACTACCATTATATCAATATATCAATATATTCAGTACCGTTATATCAATATATTCAGTACCATTATATCAATATATTCACTACCATTATATCAATATATACAGTACCATTATATCAATATATTCAGTACCATTATATCAATATATACAGTACTATTATATCAATATATTCACTACCATTATATCAATATATACAGTACCATTATATCAATATATACAGTACTATTATATCAATATATCAATATATTCAGTACCATTATATCAATATATTCACTACCATTATATCAATATATACAGTACCATTATATCAATATATGCAGTACCGTTATATCAATATATACAGTACCGTTATATCAATATATACAGTACCGTTATATCAATATATTCAGTACCGTTATATCAATATATTCACTACCGTTATATCAATATATTCAGTACCATTATATCAATATATTCACTACCATTATATCAATATATACAGTACCATTATATCAATATATTCAGTACCATTATATCAATATATTCACTACCATTATATCAATATATTCAGTACCATTATATCAATATATTCACTACCATTATATCAATATATTCACTACCATTATATCAATATATTCACTACCATTATATCAATATATTCACTACCATTATATCAATACATACAGTACCATTATATCAATATATTCACTACCATTATATCAATATTTTCACTACCATTATATCAATATATACAGTACCATTATATCAATATATTCACTACCATTATATCAATATATCAATATATTCAGTACCGTTATATCAATATATTCAGTACCATTATATCAATATATTCACTACCATTATATCAATATATACAGTACCATTATATCAATATATTCAGTACCATTATATCAATATATTCAGCACCATTATATCAATATATACAATACTATTATATCAATATATTCACTACCATTATATCAATATATACAGTACCATTATATCAATATATACAGTACTATTATATCAATATATCAATATATTCAGTACCATTATATCAATATATTCACTACCATTATATCAATATATTCAGTACCATTATATCAATATATTCACTACCATTATATCAATATATACAGTACCATTATATCAATATATTCAGTACCGTTATATCAATATATACAGTACCGTTATATCAATATATACAGTACCGTTATATCAATATATTCACGACCGTTATATCAATATATTCACGACCGTTATATCAATATATTCACTACCGTTATATCAATATATACAGTACCATTATATCAATATATTCACTACCATTATATCAATATATCAATATATTCAGTACCGTTATATCAATATATTCACTACCATTATATCAATATATTCACTACCATTATATCAATATATACAGTACCATTATATCAATATATTCAGCACCATTATATCAATATATTCAGTACTATTATATCAATATATTCACTACCATTATATCAATATATACAGTACCATTATATCAATATATACAGTACTATTATATCAATATATCAATATATTCAGTACCATTATATCAATATATTCACTACCATTATATCAATATATACAGTACCATTATATCAATATATTCAGTACCGTTATATCAATATATACAGTACCGTTATATCAATATATACAGTACCGTTATATCAATATATTCAGTACCGTTATATCAATATATTCACGACCGTTATATCAATATATTCACTACCGTTATATCAATATATTCAGTACCATTATATCAATATATTCACTACCATTATATCAATATATAGAGTACCATTATATCAATATATTCACTACCATTATATCAATATATTCAGTACCATTATATCAATATATTCACTACCATTATATCAATATATTCACTACCATTATATCAATATATTCACTACCATTATATCAATATATTCACTACCATTATATCAATACATACAGTACCATTATATCAATATATTCACTACCATTATATCAATATTTTCACTACCATTATATCAATATATACAGTACCATTATATCAATATATTCACTACCATTATATCAATATATCAATATATTCAGTACCGTTATATCAATATATTCAGTACCATTATATCAATATATTCACTACCATTATATCAATATATCAATATATTCAGTACCGTTATATCAATATATTCAGTACCATTATATCAATATATACAGTACCGTTATATCAATATATTCAGTACCGTTATATCAATATATTCACTACCATTATATCAATATATACAGTACCGTTATATCAATATATTCAGTACCGTTATATCAATATATTCACTACCATTATATCAATATATACAGTACCGTTATATCAATATATTCAGTACCGTTATATCAATATATTCACTACCGTTATATCAATATATTCAGTACCATTATATCAATATATTCACTACCATTATATCAATATATTCACTACCATTATATCAATATATACAGTACCGTTATATCAATATATTCAGTACCGTTATATCAATATATCAATATATTCAGTACCATTATATCAATATATACAGTACCATTATATCAATATATCAATATATTCAGTACCATTATATCAATATATACAGTACCATTATATCAATATATACATTACCATTATATCAATATATACAGTACCATTATATCAATATATACAGTACCATTATATCAATATATTCACTACCATTATATCAATATATCAATATATTCAGTACCGTTATATCAATATATTCAGTACCATTATATCAATATATTCATTACCATTATATCAATATATCAATATATTCAGTACCATTATATCAATATATTCACTACCATTATATCAATATATACAGTACCATTATATCAATATATTCACTACCATTATATCAATATATACAGTACTATTATATCAATATATTCACTACCATTATATCAATATATACAGTACTATTATATCAATATATTCACTACCATTATATCAATATATACGGTACCATTATATCAATATATTCACTACCATTATATCAATATATTCAGTACCATTATATCAATATATACAGTACTATTATATCAATATATTCACTACCATTATATCAATATATACGGTACCATTATATCAATATATTCACTACCATTATATCAATATATTCAGTACCATTATATCAATATATACAGTACTATTATATCAATATATTCACTACCATTATATCAATATATACAGTACCATTATATCAATATATACAGTACTATTATATCAATATATCAATATATTCAGTAGCATTATATCAATATATTCACTACCATTATATCAATATATACAGTACCGTTATATCAATATATTCAGTACCATTATATCAATATATTCACTACCATTATATCAATATATACAGTACCGTTATATCAATATATTCAGTACCGTTATATCAATATATTCACTACCGTTATATCAATATATTCAGTACCGTTATATCAATATATACAGTACTATTATATCAATATATTCACTACCATTATATCAATATATACAGTACTATTATATCAATATATTCACTACCATTATATCAATATATACGGTACCATTATATCAATATATTCACTACCATTATATCAATATATTCAGTACCATTATATCAATATATACAGTACTATTATATCAATATATTCACTACCATTATATCAATATATACAGTACCATTATATCAATATATACAGTACTATTATATCAATATATCAATATATTCAGTAGCATTATATCAATATATTCACTACCATTATATCAATATATACAGTACCGTTATATCAATATATTCAGTACCATTATATCAATATATTCACTACCATTATATCAATATATACAGTACCGTTATATCAATATATTCAGTACCGTTATATCAATATATTCACTACCGTTATATCAATATATTCAGTACCGTTATATCAATATATTCAGTACCATTATATCAATATATACAGTACCATTATATCAATATATTCACTACCATTATATCAATATATTCACTACCATTATATCAATACATACAGTACCATTATATCAATATATTCACTACCCTTATATCAATATTTTCACTACCATTATATCAATATATACAGTACCATTATATCAATATATCAATATATTCAGTACCGTTATATCAATATATTCAGTACCATTATATCAATATATTCACTACCATTATATCAATATATACAGTACCATTATATCAATATATTCAGTACCATTATATCAATATATTCAGTACCATTATATCAATATATACAGTACTATTATATCAATATATTCACTACCATTATATCAATATATACAGTACCATTATATCAATATATACAGTACTATTATATCAATATATCAATATATTCAGTACCATTATATCAATATATTCACTACCATTATATCAATATATACAGTACCATTATATCAATATATTCAGTACCGTTATATCAATATATACAGTACCGTTATATCAATATATACAGTACCGTTATATCAATATATTCAGTACCGTTATATCAATATATTCACTACCGTTATATCAATATATTCAGTACCATTATATCAATATATTCACTACCATTATATCAATATATACAGTACCATTATATCAATATATCCAGTACCATTATATCAATATATTCACTACCATTATATCAATATATTCACTACCATTATATCAATATATCCAGTACCATTATATCAATATATTCACTACCATTATATCAATATATTCACTACCATTATATCAATATATTCACTACCATTATATCAATATATTCACTACCATTATATCAATACATACAGTACCATTATATCAATATATTCACTACCATTATATCAATATTTTCACTACCATTATATCAATATATACAGTACCATTATATCAATATATTCACTACCATTATATCAATATATCAATATATTCAGTACCGTTATATCAATATATTCAGTACCATTATATCAATATATTCACTACCATTATATCAATATATCAATATATTCAGTACCGTTATATCAATATATTCAGTACCATTATATCAATATATTCACTACCATTATATCAATATATACAGTACCATTATATCAATATATTCACTACCATTATATCAATATATTCAGTACCATTATATCAATATATACAGTACTATTATATCAATATATTCACTACCATTATATCAATATATACAGTACCATTATATCAATATATTCAGTACCATTATATCAATATATTCACTACCATTATATCAATATATTCAGTACCATTATATCAATATATTCACTACCATTATATCAATATATACAGTACCATTATATCAATATATTCAGTACCGTTATATCAATATATACAGTACCGTTATATCAATATATACAGTACCGTTATATCAATATATTCACGACCGTTATATCAATATATTCACGACCGTTATATCAATATATTCACTACCGTTATATCAATATATACAGTACCATTATATCAATATATTCACTACCATTATATCAATATATCAATATATTCAGTACCGTTATATCAATATATTCACTACCATTATATCAATATATTCACTACCATTATATCAATATATACAGTACCATTATATCAATATATTCAGCACCATTATATCAATATATTCAGTACTATTATATCAATATATTCACTACCATTATATCAATATATACAGTACCATTATATCAATATATACAGTACTATTATATCAATATATCAATATATTCAGTACCATTATATCAATATATTCACTACCATTATATCAATATATACAGTACCATTATATCAATATATTCAGTACCGTTATATCAATATATACAGTACCGTTATATCAATATATACAGTACCGTTATATCAATATATTCAGTACCGTTATATCAATATATTCACGACCGTTATATCAATATATTCACTACCGTTATATCAATATATTCAGTACCATTATATCAATATATTCACTACCATTATATCAATATATAGAGTACCATTATATCAATATATTCACTACCATTATATCAATATATTCAGTACCATTATATCAATATATTCACTACCATTATATCAATATATTCACTACCATTATATCAATATATTCACTACCATTATATCAATATATTCACTACCATTATATCAATACATACAGTACCATTATATCAATATATTCACTACCATTATATCAATATTTTCACTACCATTATATCAATATATACAGTACCATTATATCAATATATTCACTACCATTATATCAATATATCAATATATTCAGTACCGTTATATCAATATATTCAGTACCATTATATCAATATATTCACTACCATTATATCAATATATCAATATATTCAGTACCGTTATATCAATATATTCAGTACCATTATATCAATATATACAGTACCGTTATATCAATATATTCAGTACCGTTATATCAATATATTCACTACCATTATATCAATATATACAGTACCGTTATATCAATATATTCAGTACCGTTATATCAATATATTCACTACCATTATATCAATATATACAGTACCGTTATATCAATATATTCAGTACCGTTATATCAATATATTCACTACCGTTATATCAATATATTCAGTACCATTATATCAATATATTCACTACCATTATATCAATATATTCACTACCATTATATCAATATATACAGTACCGTTATATCAATATATTCAGTACCGTTATATCAATATATCAATATATTCAGTACCATTATATCAATATATACAGTACCATTATATCAATATATACATTACCATTATATCAATATATACAGTACCATTATATCAATATATACAGTACCATTATATCAATATATTCACTACCATTATATCAATATATCAATATATTCAGTACCGTTATATCAATATATTCAGTACCATTATATCAATATATTCACTACCATTATATCAATATATCAATATATTCAGTACCATTATATCAATATATTCACTACCATTATATCAATATATACAGTACCATTATATCAATATATTCACTACCATTATATCAATATATACAGTACTATTATATCAATATATTCACTACCATTATATCAATATATACAGTACTATTATATCAATATATTCACTACCATTATATCAATATATACGGTACCATTATATCAATATATTCACTACCATTATATCAATATATTCAGTACCATTATATCAATATATACAGTACTATTATATCAATATATTCACTACCATTATATCAATATATACGGTACCATTATATCAATATATTCACTACCATTATATCAATATATTCAGTACCATTATATCAATATATACAGTACTATTATATCAATATATTCACTACCATTATATCAATATATACAGTACCATTATATCAATATATACAGTACTATTATATCAATATATCAATATATTCAGTAGCATTATATCAATATATTCACTACCATTATATCAATATATACAGTACCGTTATATCAATATATTCAGTACCATTATATCAATATATTCACTACCATTATATCAATATATACAGTACCGTTATATCAATATATTCAGTACCGTTATATCAATATATTCACTACCGTTATATCAATATATTCAGTACCGTTATATCAATATATACAGTACTATTATATCAATATATTCACTACCATTATATCAATATATACAGTACTATTATATCAATATATTCACTACCATTATATCAATATATACGGTACCATTATATCAATATATTCACTACCATTATATCAATATATTCAGTACCATTATATCAATATATACAGTACTATTATATCAATATATTCACTACCATTATATCAATATATACAGTACCATTATATCAATATATACAGTACTATTATATCAATATATCAATATATTCAGTAGCATTATATCAATATATTCACTACCATTATATCAATATATACAGTACCGTTATATCAATATATTCAGTACCATTATATCAATATATTCACTACCATTATATCAATATATACAGTACCGTTATATCAATATATTCAGTACCGTTATATCAATATATTCACTACCGTTATATCAATATATTCAGTACCGTTATATCAATATATTCAGTACCATTATATCAATATATACAGTACCATTATATCAATATATTCACTACCATTATATCAATATATTCACTACCATTATATCAATACATACAGTACCATTATATCAATATATTCACTACCCTTATATCAATATTTTCACTACCATTATATCAATATATACAGTACCATTATATCAATATATTCACTACCATTATATCAATATATCAATATATTCAGTACCGTTATATCAATATATTCAGTACCATTATATCAATATATTCACTACCATTATATCAATATATACAGTACCATTATATCAATATATTCAGTACCATTATATCAATATATTCAGTACCATTATATCAATATATACAGTACTATTATATCAATATATTCACTACCATTATATCAATATATACAGTACCATTATATCAATATATACAGTACTATTATATCAATATATCAATATATTCAGTACCATTATATCAATATATTCACTACCATTATATCAATATATACAGTACCATTATATCAATATATTCAGTACCGTTATATCAATATATACAGTACCGTTATATCAATATATACAGTACCGTTATATCAATATATTCAGTACCGTTATATCAATATATTCACTACCGTTATATCAATATATTCAGTACCATTATATCAATATATTCACTACCATTATATCAATATATACAGTACCATTATATCAATATATCCAGTACCATTATATCAATATATTCACTACCATTATATCAATATATTCACTACCATTATATCAATATATCCAGTACCATTATATCAATATATTCACTACCATTATATCAATATATTCACTACCATTATATCAATATATTCACTACCATTATATCAATATATTCACTACCATTATATCAATACATACAGTACCATTATATCAATATATTCACTACCATTATATCAATATTTTCACTACCATTATATCAATATATACAGTACCATTATATCAATATATTCACTACCATTATATCAATATATCAATATATTCAGTACCGTTATATCAATATATTCAGTACCATTATATCAATATATTCACTACCATTATATCAATATATCAATATATTCAGTACCGTTATATCAATATATTCAGTACCATTATATCAATATATTCACTACCATTATATCAATATATACAGTACCATTATATCAATATATTCACTACCATTATATCAATATATTCAGTACCATTATATCAATATATACAGTACTATTATATCAATATATTCACTACCATTATATCAATATATACAGTACCATTATATCAATATATACAGTACTATTATATCAATATATCAATATATTCAGTACCATTATATCAATATATTCACTACCATTATATCAATATATACAGTACCGTTATATCAATATATTCAGTACCGTTATATCAATATATTCACTACCATTATATCAATATATACAGTACCGTTATATCAATATATTCAGTACCGTTATATCAATATATTCACTACCATTATATCAATATATACAGTACCGTTATATCAATATATTCAGTACCGTTATATCAATATATTCACTACCGTTATATCAATATATTCAGTACCATTATATCAATATATTCACTACCATTATATCAATATATTCACTACCATTATATCAATATATACAGTACCGTTATATCAATATATTCAGTACCGTTATATCAATATATCAATATATTCAGTACCATTATATCAATATATACAGTACCATTATATCAATATATACATTACCATTATATCAATATATACAGTACCATTATATCAATATATACAGTACCATTATATCAATATATTCAGTACCATTATATCAATATATTCAGTACCATTATATCAATATATTCAGTACCATTATATCAATATATACAGTACCATTATATCAATATATTCACTACCATTATATCAATATATTCACTACCATTATATCAATATATACAGTACCATTATATCAATATATTCACTACCATTATATCAATATATCAATATATTCAGTACCGTTATATCAATATATTCAGTACCATTATATCAATATATTCACTACCATTATATCAATATATCAATATATTCAGTACCGTTATATCAATATATTCAGTACCATTATATCAATATATTCACTACCATTATATCAATATATACAGTACCATTATATCAATATATACAGTACCATTATATCAATATATACAGTACCATTATATCAATATATTCACTACCATTATATCAATATATACAGTACCATTATATCAATATATTCACTACCATTATATCAATATATTCACTACCATTATATCAATATATACAGTACCATTATATCAATATATTCACTACCATTATATCAATATATTCACTACCATTATATCAATATATCAATATATTCAGTACCGTTATATCAATATATTCAGTACCATTATATCAATATATTCACTACCATTATATCAATATATCAATATATTCAGTACCATTATATCAATATATTCACTACCATTATATCAATATATACAGTACCATTATATCAATATATACAGTACCATTATATCAATATATTCACTACCATTATATCAATATATACAGTACCATTATATCAATATATTCACTACCATTATATCAATATATTCAGTACCATTATATCAATATATTCACTACCATTATATCAATATATACAGTACCATTATATCAATATATACAGTACCATTATATCAATATATACAGTACCATTATATCAATATATTCACTACCATTATATCAATATATACAGTACCATTATATCAATATATTCACTACCATTATATCAATATATTCACTACCATTATATCAATATATACAGTACCATTATATCAATATATTCACTACCATTATATCAATATATTCACTACCATTATATCAATATATCAATATATTCAGTACCGTTATATCAATATATTCAGTACCATTATATCAATATATTCACTACCATTATATCAATATATCAATATATTCAGTACCATTATATCAATATATTCACTACCATTATATCAATATATTCACTACCATTATATCAATATATACAGTACCGTTATATCAATATATTCAGTACCGTTATATCAATATATTCACTACCGTTATATCAATATATTCAGTACCGTTATATCAATATATTCAGTACCATTATATCAATATATACAGTACCATTATATCAATATATTCACTACCATTATATCAATATATTCACTACCATTATATCAATACATACAGTACCATTATATCAATATATTCACTACCCTTATATCAATATTTTCACTACCATTATATCAATATATACAGTACCATTATATCAATATATTCACTACCATTATATCAATATATCAATATATTCAGTACCGTTATATCAATATATTCAGTACCATTATATCAATATATTCACTACCATTATATCAATATATTCAGTACCATTATATCAATATATACAGTACTATTATATCAATATATTCACTACCATTATATCAATATATACAGTACCATTATATCAATATATACAGTACTATTATATCAATATATCAATATATTCAGTACCATTATATCAATATATTCACTACCATTATATCAATATATACAGTACCGTTATATCAATATATTCAGTACCGTTATATCAATATATTCACTACCATTATATCAATATATACAGTACCGTTATATCAATATATTCAGTACCGTTATATCAATATATTCACTACCATTATATCAATATATACAGTACCGTTATATCAATATATTCAGTACCGTTATATCAATATATTCACTACCGTTATATCAATATATTCAGTACCATTATATCAATATATTCACTACCATTATATCAATATATTCACTACCATTATATCAATATATACAGTACCGTTATATCAATATATTCAGTACCGTTATATCAATATATCAATATATTCAGTACCATTATATCAATATATACAGTACCATTATATCAATATATACATTACCATTATATCAATATATACAGTACCATTATATCAATATATACAGTACCATTATATCAATATATTCAGTACCATTATATCAATATATTCAGTACCATTATATCAATATATTCAGTACCATTATATCAATATATACAGTACCATTATATCAATATATTCACTACCATTATATCAATATATTCACTACCATTATATCAATATATACAGTACCATTATATCAATATATTCACTACCATTATATCAATATATCAATATATTCAGTACCGTTATATCAATATATTCAGTACCATTATATCAATATATTCACTACCATTATATCAATATTTTCACTACCATTATATCAATATATACAGTACCATTATATCAATATATTCACTACCATTATATCAATATATCAATATATTCAGTACCGTTATATCAATATATTCAGTACCATTATATCAATATATTCACTACCATTATATCAATATATCAATATATTCAGTACCGTTATATCAATATATTCAGTACCATTATATCAATATATACAGTACCGTTATATCAATATATTCAGTACCGTTATATCAATATATTCACTACCATTATATCAATATATACAGTACCGTTATATCAATATATTCAGTACCAATATATCAATATATTCACTACCATTATATCAATATATACAGTACCGTTATATCAATATATTCAGTACCGTTATATCAATATATTCACTACCGTTATATCAATATATTCAGTACCATTATATCAATATATTCACTACCATTATATCAATATATTCACTACCATTATATCAATATATACAGTACCGTTATATCAATATATTCAGTACCGTTATATCAATATATCAATATATTCAGTACCATTATATCAATATATACAGTACCATTATATCAATATATACATTACCATTATATCAATATATACAGTACCATTATATCAATATATACAGTACCATTATATCAATATATTCACTACCATTATATCAATATATCAATATATTCAGTACCGTTATATCAATATATTCAGTACCATTATATCAATATATTCACTACCATTATATCAATATATCAATATATTCAGTACCATTATATCAATATATTCACTACCATTATATCAATATATACAGTACCATTATATCAATATATTCACTACCATTATATCAATATATACAGTACTATTATATCAATATATTCACTACCATTATATCAATATATACAGTACTATTATATCAATATATTCACTACCATTATATCAATATATACGGTACCATTATATCAATATATTCACTACCATTATATCAATATATTCAGTACCATTATATCAATATATACAGTACTATTATATCAATATATTCACTACCATTATATCAATATATACAGTACCATTATATCAATATATACAGTACTATTATATCAATATATCAATATATTCAGTAGCATTATATCAATATATTCACTACCATTATATCAATATATACAGTACCGTTATATCAATATATTCAGTACCATTATATCAATATATTCACTACCATTATATCAATATATACAGTACCGTTATATCAATATATTCAGTACCGTTATATCAATATATTCACTACCGTTATATCAATATATTCAGTACCGTTATATCAATATATTCAGTACCATTATATCAATATATACAGTACCATTATATCAATATATTCACTACCATTATATCAATATATTCACTACCATTATATCAATACATACAGTACCATTATATCAATATATTCACTACCCTTATATCAATATTTTCACTACCATTATATCAATATATACAGTACCATTATATCAATATATTCACTACCATTATATCAATATATCAATATATTCAGTACCGTTATATCAATATATTCAGTACCATTATATCAATATATTCACTACCATTATATCAATATATACAGTACCATTATATCAATATATTCAGTACCATTATATCAATATATTCAGTACCATTATATCAATATATACAGTACTATTATATCAATATATTCACTACCATTATATCAATATATACAGTACCATTATATCAATATATACAGTACTATTATATCAATATATACAGTACTATTATATCAATATATCAATATATTCAGTACCATTATATCAATATATTCACTACCATTATATCAATATATACAGTACCATTATATCAATATATTCAGTACCGTTATATCAATATATACAGTACCGTTATATCAATATATACAGTACCGTTATATCAATATATTCAGTACCGTTATATCAATATATTCAGTACCGTTATATCAATATATTCACTACCGTTATATCAATATATTCAGTACCATTATATCAATATATTCACTACCATTATATCAATATATTCACTACCATTATATCAATATATACAGTACCGTTATATCAATATATTCAGTACCGTTATATCAATATATCAATATATTCAGTACCATTATATCAATATATACAGTACCATTATATCAATATATACATTACCATTATATCAATATATACAGTACCATTATATCAATATATTCACTACCATTATATCAATATATCAATATATTCAGTACCGTTATATCAATATATTCAGTACCATTATATCAATATATTCACTACCATTATATCAATATATCAATATATTCAGTACCATTATATCAATATATTCACTACCATTATATCAATATATACAGTACCATTATATCAATATATTCACTACCATTATATCAATATATACAGTACTATTATATCAATATATTCACTACCATTATATCAATATATACAGTACTATTATATCAATATATTCACTACCATTATATCAATATATACGGTACCATTATATCAATATATTCACTACCATTATATCAATATATACAGTACTATTATATCAATATATTCACTACCATTATATCAATATATTCACTACCATTATATCAATATATCAATATATTCACTACCATTATATCAATATATTCAGTACCATTATATCAATATATACAGTACTATTATATCAATATATTCACTACCATTATATCAATATATACAGTACCATTATATCAATATATCAATATATTCAGTACCGTTATATCAATATATTCAGTACCATTATATCAATATATTCACTACCATTATATCAATATATACAGTACCATTATATCAATATATTCAGTACCATTATATCAATATATTCACTACCATTATATCAATATATACAGTACCATTATATCAATATATTCACTACCATTATATCAATATATACAGTACTATTATATCAATATATTCACTACCATTATATCAATATATACAGTACTATTATATCAATATATTCACTACCATTATATCAATATATACGGTACCATTATATCAATATATTCACTACCATTATATCAATATATTCAGTACCATTATATCAATATATACAGTACTATTATATCAATATATTCACTACCATTATATCAATATATACAGTACCATTATATCAATATATCAATATATTCAGTACCGTTATATCAATATATTCAGTACCATTATATCAATATATTCACTACCACTATATCAATATATACAGTACCATTATATCAATATATTCAGTACCATTATATCAATATATTCAGTACCATTATATCAATATATACAGTACTATTATATCAATATATTCACTACCATTATATCAATATATACAGTACCATTATATCAATATATACAGTACTATTATATCAATATATACAGTACTATTATATCAATATATCAATATATTCAGTACCATTATATCAATATATTCACTACCATTATATCAATATATACAGTACCATTATATCAATATATTCAGTACCGTTATATCAATATATACAGTACCGTTATATCAATATATACAGTACCGTTATATCAATATATTCAGTACCGTTATATCAATATATTCAGTACCGTTATATCAATATATTCACTACCGTTATATCAATATATTCAGTACCATTATATCAATATATTCACTACCATTATATCAATATATTCACTACCATTATATCAATATATACAGTACCGTTATATCAATATATTCAGTACCGTTATATCAATATATCAATATATTCAGTACCATTATATCAATATATACAGTACCATTATATCAATATATACATTACCATTATATCAATATATACAGTACCATTATATCAATATATTCACTACCATTATATCAATATATCAATATATTCAGTACCGTTATATCAATATATTCAGTACCATTATATCAATATATTCACTACCATTATATCAATATATCAATATATTCAGTACCATTATATCAATATATTCACTACCATTATATCAATATATACAGTACCATTATATCAATATATTCACTACCATTATATCAATATATACAGTACTATTATATCAATATATTCACTACCATTATATCAATATATACAGTACTATTATATCAATATATTCACTACCATTATATCAATATATACGGTACCATTATATCAATATATTCACTACCATTATATCAATATATTCAGTACCATTATATCAATATATACAGTACTATTATATCAATATATTCACTACCATTATATCAATATATACACTACCATTATATCAATATATACAGTACTATTATATCAATATATCAATATATTCAGTAGCATTATATCAATATATTCACTACCATTATATCAATATATACAGTACCGTTATATCAATATATTCAGTACCATTATATCAATATATTCACTACCATTATATCAATATATACAGTACCGTTATATCAATATATTCAGTACCGTTATATCAATATATTCACTACCGTTATATCAATATATTCAGTACCGTTATATCAATATATTCAGTACCATTATATCAATATATACAGGACCATTATATCAATATATTCACTACCATTATATCAATATATTCACTACCATTATATCAATATATACAGTACCATTATATCAATATATTCACTACCATTATATCAATATATACAGTACTATTATATCAATATATTCACTACCATTATATCAATATATACAGTACTATTATATCAATATATTCACTACCATTATATCAATATATACGGTACCATTATATCAATATATTCACTACCATTATATCAATATATTCAGTACCATTATATCAATATATACAGTACTATTATATCAATATATTCACTACCATTATATCAATATATACAGTACCATTATATCAATATATACAGTACTATTATATCAATATATCAATATATTCAGTAGCATTATATCAATATATTCACTACCATTATATCAATATATACAGTACCGTTATATCAATATATTCAGTACCATTATATCAATATATTCACTACCATTATATCAATATATACAGTACCATTATATCAATATATTCACTACCCTTATATCAATATTTTCACTACCATTATATCAATATATACAGTACCATTATATCAATATATTCACTACCATTATATCAATATATCAATATATTCAGTACCGTTATATCAATATATTCAGTACCATTATATCAATATATTCACTACCATTATATCAATATATACAGTACCATTATATCAATATATTCAGTACCATTATATCAATATATTCAGTACCATTATATCAATATATACAGTACTATTATATCAATATATTCACTACCATTATATCAATATATACAGTACCATTATATCAATATATACAGTACTATTATATCAATATATACAGTACTATTATATCAATATATCAATATATTCAGTACCATTATATCAATATATTCACTACCATTATATCAATATATACAGTACCATTATATCAATATATTCAGTACCGTTATATCAATATATACAGTACCGTTATATCAATATATACAGTACCGTTATATCAATATATTCAGTACCGTTATATCAATATATTCACTACCGTTATATCAATATATTCAGTACCATTATATCAATATATTCACTACCATTATATCAATATATACAGTACCATTATATCAATATATTCAGTACCATTATATCAATATATTCACTACCATTATATCAATATATTCAGTACCATTATATCAATATATTCACTACCATTATATCAATATTTTCACTACCATTATATCAATATATACAGTACCATTATATCAATATATTCACTACCATTATATCAATATATCAATATATTCAGTACCGTTATATCAATATATTCAGTACCATTATATCAATATATACAGTACCATTATATCAATATATTCACTACCATTATATCAATATATTCACTACCATTATATCAATACATACAGTACCATTATATCAATATATTCACTACCCTTATATCAATATTTTCACTACCATTATATCAATATATACAGTACCATTATATCAATATATTCACTACCATTATATCAATATATTCAGTACCATTATATCAATATATACAGTACTATTATATCAATATATTCACTACCATTATATCAATATATACAGTACTATTATATCAATATATTCACTACCATTATATCAATATATACAGTACCATTATATCAATATATACAGTACTATTATATCAATATATCAATATATTCAGTAGCATTATATCAATATATTCACTACCATTATATCAATATATACAGTACCGTTATATCAATATATTCAGTACCATTATATCAATATATTCACTACCATTATATCAATATATATAGTACCGTTATATCAATATATTCAGTACCGTTATATCAATATATTCACTACCGTTATATCAATATATTCAGTACCGTTATATCAATATATTCAGTACCATTATATCAATATATACAGTACCATTATATCAATATATTCACTACCATTATATCAATATATTCACTACCATTATATCAATACATACAGTACCATTATATCAATATATTCACTACCCTTATATCAATATTTTCACTACCATTATATCAATATATACAGTACCATTATATCAATATATTCACTACCATTATATCAATATATCAATATATTCAGTACCGTTATATCAATATATTCAGTACCATTATATCAATATATTCACTACCATTATATCAATATATACAGTACCATTATATCAATATATTCAGTACCATTATATCAATATATTCAGTACCATTATATCAATATATACAGTACTATTATATCAATATATTCACTACCATTATATCAATATATACAGTACCATTATATCAATATATACAGTACTATTAAATCAATATATCAATATATTCAGTACCATTATATCAATATATTCACTACCATTATATCAATATATACAGTACCATTATATCAATATATTCAGTACCGTTATATTAATATATACAGTACCGTTATATCAATATATACAGTACCGTTATATCAATATATTCAGTACCGTTATATCAATATATTCACTACCGTTATATCAATATATTCAGTACCATTATATCAATATATTCACTACCATTATATCAATATATACAGTACCATTATATCAATATATTCAGTACCATTATATCAATATATTCACTACCATTATATCAATATATTCAGTACCATTATATCAATATATTCACTACCATTATATCAATATATTCACTACCATTATATCAATATATTCACTACCATTATATCAATATATTCACTACCATTATATCAATACATACAGTACCATTATATCAATATATTCACTACCATTATATCAATATTTTCACTACCATTATATCAATATATACAGTACCATTATATCAATATATTCACTACCATTATATCAATATATCAATATATTCAGTACCGTTATATCAATATATTCAGTACCATTATATCAATATATTCACTACCATTATATCAATATATACAGTACCATTATATCAATATATTCAGTACCATTATATCAATATATTCAGCACCATTATATCAATATATACAGTACTATTATATCAATATATTCACTACCATTATATCAATATATACAGTACCATTATATCAATATATACAGTACTATTATATCAATATATCAATATATTCAGTACCATTATATCAATATATTCACTACCATTATATCAATATATACAGTACCATTATATCAATATATTCAGTACCGTTATATCAATATATACAGTACCGTTATATCAATATATACAGTACCGTTATATCAATATATTCACGACCGTTATATCAATATATTCACGACCGTTATATCAATATATTCACTACCGTTATATCAATATATTCAGTACCATTATATCAATATATTCACTACCATTATATCAATATATACAGTACCATTATATCAATATATTCACTACCATTATATCAATATATCCAGTACCATTATATCAATATATTCACTACCATTATATCAATATATTCACTACCATTATATCAATATATTCACTACCATTATATCAATATATTCACTACCATTATATCAATACATACAGTACCATTATATCAATATATTCACTACCATTATATCAATATTTTCACTACCATTATATCAATATATACAGTACCATTATATCAATATATTCACTACCATTATATCAATATATCAATATATTCAGTACCGTTATATCAATATATTCAGTACCATTATATCAATATATTCACTACCATTATATCAATATATCAATATATTCAGTACCGTTATATCAATATATTCAGTACCATTATATCAATATATTCACTACCATTATATCAATATATACAGTACCATTATATCAATATATTCACTACCATTATATCAATATATTCAGTACCATTATATCAATATATACAGTACTATTATATCAATATATTCACTACCATTATATCAATATATACAGTACCATTATATCAATATATACAGTACTATTATATCAATATATCAATATATTCAGTACCATTATATCAATATATTCACTACCATTATATCAATATATACAGTACCGTTATATCAATATATTCAGTACCGTTATATCAATATATTCACTACCATTATATCAATATATACAGTACCGTTATATCAATATATTCAGTACCGTTATATCAATATATTCACTACCATTATATCAATATATACAGTACCGTTATATCAATATATTCAGTACCGTTATATCAATATATTCACTACCGTTATATCAATATATTCAGTACCATTATATCAATATATTCACTACCATTATATCAATATATTCACTACCATTATATCAATATATACAGTACCGTTATATCAATATATTCAGTACCGTTATATCAATATATCAATATATTCAGTACCATTATATCAATATATACAGTACCATTATATCAATATATACATTACCATTATATCAATATATACAGTACCATTATATCAATATATACAGTACCATTATATCAATATATACAGTACTATTATATCAATATATTCACTACCATTATATCAATATATTCAGTACCATTATATCAATATATTCAGCACCATTATATCAATATATACAGTACTATTATATCAATATATTCACTACCATTATATCAATATATACAGTACCATTATATCAATATATACAGTACTATTATATCAATATATCAATATATTCAGTACCATTATATCAATATATTCACTACCATTATATCAATATATACAGTACCATTATATCAATATATTCAGTACCGTTATATCAATATATACAGTACCGTTATATCAATATATACAGTACCGTTATATCAATATATTCAGTACCGTTATATCAATATATTCACGACCGTTATATCAATATATTCACTACCGTTATATCAATATATTCAGTACCATTATATCAATATATTCACTACCATTATATCAATATATACAGTACCATTATATCAATATATTCACTACCATTATATCAATATATCCAGTACCATTATATCAATATATTCACTACCATTATATCAATATATTCACTACCATTATATCAATATATTCACTACCATTATATCAATATATTCACTACCATTATATCAATACATACAGTACCATTATATCAATATATTCACTACCATTATATCAATATTTTCACTACCATTATATCAATATATACAGTACCATTATATCAATATATTCACTACCATTATATCAATATATCAATATATTCAGTACCGTTATATCAATATATTCAGTACCATTATATCAATATATTCACTACCATTATATCAATATATCAATATATTCAGTACCGTTATATCAATATATTCAGTACCATTATATCAATATATTCACTACCATTATATCAATATATACAGTACCATTATATCAATATATTCACTACCATTATATCAATATATTCAGTACCATTATATCAATATATACAGTACTATTATATCAATATATTCACTACCATTATATCAATATATACAGTACCATTATATCAATATATACAGTACTATTATATCAATATATCAATATATTCAGTACCATTATATAAATATATTCACTACCATTATATCAATATATACAGTACCGTTATATCAATATATTCAGTACCGTTATATCAATATATTCACTACCATTATATCAATATATACAGTACCGTTATATCAATATATTCAGTACCGTTATATCAATATATTCACTACCATTATATCAATATATACAGTACCGTTATATCAATATATTCAGTACCGTTATATCAATATATTCACTACCGTTATATCAATATATTCAGTACCATTATATCAATATATTCACTACCATTATATCAATATATTCACTACCATTATATCAATATATACAGTACCGTTATATCAATATATTCAGTACCTGTTATATCAATATATCAATATATTCAGTACCATTATATCAATATATACAGTACCATTATATCAATATATACATTACCATTATATCAATATATACAGTACCATTATATCAATATATACAGTACCATTATATCAATATATTCAGTACCATTATATCAATAAATTCAGTACCATTATATCAATATATACAGTACCATTATATCAATATATTCAGTACCATTATATCAATATATTCACTACCATTATATCAATATATTCACTACCATTATATCAATATATACAGTACCATTATATCAATATATTCACTACCATTATATCAATATATTCACTACCATTATATCAATATATTCACTACCATTATATCAATATATACAGTACCATTATATCAATATATTCACTACCATTATATCAATATATTCACTACCATTATATCAATACATACAGTACCATTATATCAATATATTCACTACCCTTATATCAATATTTTCACTACCATTATATCAATATATACAGTACCATTATATCAATATATTCACTACCATTATATCAATATATTCAGTACCATTATATCAATATATACAGTACTATTATATCAATATATTCACTACCATTATATCAATATATACAGTACTATTATATCAATATATTCACTACCATTATATCAATATATACAGTACCATTATATCAATATATACAGTACTATTATATCAATATATCAATATATTCAGTAGCATTATATCAATATATTCACTACCATTATATCAATATATACAGTACCGTTATATCAATATATTCAGTACCATTATATCAATATATTCACTACCATTATATCAATATATACAGTACCGTTATATCAATATATTCAGTACCGTTATATCAATATATTCACTACCGTTATATCAATATATTCAGTACCGTTATATCAATATATTCAGTACCATTATATCAATATATACAGTACCATTATATCAATATATTCACTACCATTATATCAATATATTCACTACCATTATATCAATACATACAGTACCATTATATCAATATATTCACTACCCTTATATCAATATTTTCACTACCATTATATCAATATATACAGTACCATTATATCAATATATTCACTACCATTATATCAATATATCAATATATTCTGTACCGTTATATCAATATATTCAGTACCATTATATCAATATATTCACTACCATTATATCAATATATACAGTACCATTATATCAATATATTCAGTACCATTATATCAATATATTCAGTACCATTATATCAATATATACAGTACTATTATATCAATATATTCACTACCATTATATCAATATATACAGTACCATTATATCAATATATACAGTACTATTATATCAATATATCAATATATTCAGTACCATTATATCAATATATTCACTACCATTATATCAATATATACAGTACCATTATATCAATATATTCAGTACCGTTATATTAATATATACAGTACCGTTATATCAATATATACAGTACCGTTATATCAATATATTCAGTACCGTTATATCAATATATTCACTACCGTTATATCAATATATTCAGTACCATTATATCAATATATTCACTACCATTATATCAATATATACAGTACCATTATATCAATATATTCAGTACCATTATATCAATATATTCACTACCATTATATCAATATATTCAGTACCATTATATCAATATATTCACTACCATTATATCAATATATTCACTACCATTATATCAATATATTCACTACCATTATATCAATATATTCACTACCATTATATCAATACATACAGTACCATTATATCAATATATTCACTACCATTATATCAATATTTTCACTACCATTATATCAATATATACAGTACCATTATATCAATATATTCACTACCATTATATCAATATATCAATATATTCAGTACCGTTATATCAATATATTCAGTACCATTATATCAATATATTCACTACCATTATATCAATATATACAGTACCATTATATCAATATATTCAGTACCATTATATCAATATATTCAGCACCATTATATCAATATATACAGTACTATTATATCAATATATTCACTACCATTATATCAATATATACAGTACCATTATATCAATATATACAGTACTATTATATCAATATATCAATATATTCAGTACCATTATATCAATATATTCACTACCATTATATCAATATATACAGTACCATTATATCAATATATTCAGTACCGTTATATCAATATATACAGTACCGTTATATCAATATATACAGTACCGTTATATCAATATATTCAGTACCGTTATATCAATATATTCACGACCGTTATATCAATATATTCACTACCGTTATATCAATATATTCAGTACCATTATATCAATATATTCACTACCATTATATCAATATATACAGTACCATTATATCAATATATTCACTACCATTATATCAATATATTCACTACCATTATATCAATATATTCACTACCATTATATCAATATATTCAC